>NC_068356.1:87599940-87694940 GCF_020536995.1 Dreissena polymorpha
TTACTCAAAATGATCTAAATCTGGCAATTATTTGAAAATACAATAAGTGCATAAATATGAAGATTTAACAATGGTAAGAGAAAATTTATTTTTCCTAGCTGTCCATGATAAATAACGAATCATATTTTTTTTGTGTGTTTATTTTATTAACAAGGTAATTGTTAAAGAAGGGCTCACGTTTTCACAAATGTAAGGAAACATTCCCGTTTCCTTACATCTATGAATGTTTATCGATATAACAAATAACAATGTCCAGCTGTTGAAAATTTCCGTCCAACTTGCTTCACTTAGACAGAGACAGTCAATAAGAACGGTCTGCTTAAAAAAATATATGAAGATATTTTACTCAATGATTAATGGTTACACGCAATATGTTGCCTCATACCTGTAGCGTTATTATCCATGTTTGCAGATTACAACATACGGCATCGTCGACCAGCTTCTTTGAAATGCAACTGTCAACAATAATAGCTTCAGCAATTGCCAATAATAGTGAAAGTATCCAGGAGTTGCGACATCTATTTGAACAATCATATGCATGAATTGGGTGTTTTCCATTTCGCATATTAATTATACACACATGTGTATTGGTTACAGTCACACATTTAAAATATACAATTTAAAATAACTATAGTATTTAATTTTGCAATGCACTATTACTATAGGTATCCATTTTCTCATACAAAGAAACATAAATTCTTTTATAACATTTACATGCTTTGATTTTGCAAGTGTATTGTCTTAAAGCGAGATTATACGATTGTGTCAAATATTTATTAATTTATATAAATGTGTAAAAGACTTAATTAATTAATTAATTAATTAAACATTTATTTCAATATAAATTAAAATAAAAGTTAAGAAGAACATGTGTAGAAAAATGCGAAATAAGCCAGATATTTAATTCTGAAATCGAAAATATCTGTACAGTCGAATTCGCCAGCATGTAAATCATGCATGTACGATGTGAATCTAAATTTAGTTTAACGGCTCATTTTAAATTCCTGCAACGATATCTATTCATACGACACACAAACAATAACTAAAAAGACGAATGCTTCGGTTATTGTAGGAAAATAGGAAAATATGTACGAAACATCTTCGTCACAATCGACTCGGGGCGCTAATTTTTCTTTGCTGCATTTTATGAAATTCGCCTTCAATGCATTATTTTTCTTGCCTATATTGTCTTATTGTAACATATTTTATCAATATATTACCATTGAACACATATTAAAAATCGTATTATCTCGCTTTTAAACGACAGACTGTATTTATAATACATTTTTACAATATTCAGCATTTTCTTTAAAAATAATTAAAATAATTATGTTAATATACAATAATAATTGTTATTTATCAGGTCTTTTATTAACACCTGTATTTTTTTATATTGCAGTTGTAATGTGTTTGATGAGTATCATACAACGGGAGTTGCAATCATATAAAAGAGGCTTATTCAGAAATTTATTTTCGTGTGGTTTAAAGTATTAGATTTTAAAGGGATCTTTTCACGCTTTGGTAAATTGACAAAATTGAAAAAAGTTGTTTCAGATTCGCAAATTTTCGTTTTAGTTATGATATTTGTGAGGAAACAGTAATACTGAACATTTACCATGGTCTAATATAGCCATTATATGCATCTTTTGACGATTTTAAAACCTAAAAATTATAAAGCGTTGCAACGCGAAACGATTGAATAATTTGGAGAGTTCTGTTTTTGTCGTTAAATTTTGTGAAACTACGAAGATTGCTTATATAAGGTATAAAATACTTCGAGTATATGTACTCGGCGGAATAGCTCAGTAGGCTAAAGCGTTTTTACTTCAGGACTCTGGCAGGACTCCAGGGGTTACTGGTTCGAAACCTGGTCCGGACAATGTTCTTTTCCTTTTTTAAATTTTATTCTTGATTTTTTACTGGAGATTTTACGATCCAATGTTTACATTTATCGATTTAAAGCATTTAATGAATAAGTAAAAAAATGCAAAAATCTGTGAAAAGGCCCCTTTAAACGTTATTTTTAAGATGTAAGACGTAATGATGTTTCTGACAAATCAATACTGCGTATCCTTACTGAAACTATATTCGGTACATCAGTTGACTATATGTAGCTATATGATTAGCTAATAAGGAAAAAAGAGTAGAATGTAGCCAAAACTGAAACAAATGTTACTCTGAAGAGAATATATTAACACATCTTTAAGAAATCTAGCCAGTTTGATTATGTTGATAAATTGCTTCTTTCTCAAAGCAATATGCTTTTAAAAATAATTTTCATTCTGATAACTTTTGGAAATCTCAAATTTTGTCTTTTTACTGAGACTTAGAATAATTATATGTATCACTTGATTATAAAAAACCTCTTTTGGAATACCAAATAAAATATCATTTACATCCCGCTTTATATGTAATTGTTAAATGTTAACAAAACGTTAGCTCCCTTCATATGGTTTGTACGCAATAACAATCGTAAATGACATGCATTATTGAATCCTCACAAAACTTTCACAAAATGCGTAGATGCCTAAAGCTTTTAAGTTACATTTATACAAATATGCATAAGTGTGTAATACGTGCTGCAATATCTTAAATTGACATTTGCGTAAAGTATCATCTATGGTGGCCTTAAATGGTATTATTGTGGCTTTCAATGGTATTAAAAACATGTTTTCAATCAAACCTATGTTAATTGGGTAGATGTTTTATTTATACAGTATGTCCTTTCTTGTTTGATGTCTTCGTCGAATTGTAGTGCAGATTTTTCAAGTATGTACAACTTTTTTTTCGTACATATTCAAGTGATGAGTTCTATTGTACTTAGTTGTTTTATAAGCTATTTGGGATTAATGTTTTTCATAATAGATCGTTAAATTTAGGTGATGAATAGTTTTGAAAGCTTCAACTGTATAATACGTTATAGACCTAATATTTTACGCATTTTATAAGAACAGTATAGCCCTATGAATCCAAATTTGGTAAGAAAGATAGGTTGTTGTTTGTTTATATTGTTGACTTATTTTATATAATCGCTTTATTAACATAACATAATCTTTCAGTTGAGATTCTGTGTGTGTATGGTCAAATGTTTAAGTTTACATTATGTTATGCCCGGACTGTGCCCAATCATTCCTAGCGAATTAACTGTCTATAATCAAAAACTTTTGGGCGAATATTGGACTAAAGCTGCAATGTCCAGCTATGTGGTTAGCGCTGAGATATATTGTATTTTGGTGTGATCTTGTATTAGGGTGGGAAAGTGGAATAACCTGCGAAAACCCACCTGTCCGGTATTGATTTCACCTACCATACTCACATGCTGCAGGAACGAGGTGTGAGGCCGGGTCGCCTTGATGAGTAGGAAGTGTACCAGCCACTTCGCTTGTCGGACAGCCTCATTTAATTTTCATTTTTAAATATGAAACAACATGTTTTTACTTTCGTGAACCTTACATGTTTAGACAATATTTTAATAAATTGAGTTTATTCCATTTCTCTATATTGTGTTTTTTGCTATTAATCTTTTTACCCATCTGGCCTTATGAACGTGTTTAAGAGCAGTTAATGTCGATATGGTTGAGTTTTCTCTGTTTTTTTCGTGTAACAACATGTGTTTGTTTTATTTTTTTCTGTTTTAAGATGTCATAAACATTGGAATACAATTGTTTAAATTGATTGTGTTGTATCATGATAAGATGTGGGGATTACAGACAATATGTTTAGAATGTTTGTTAGAAAGTTTCTGCTTTTAGTTAATTTGATTTTGATTATCTTCACTTAAAAGGTCGGCATTATCAAGTTATAACTACCAAGTTCTCTTTACTGTATTTTATTGTAAATACTTATTTCAACCAAAGAATTTCCCGTCGTGTATTATGGCTTTATTTTCGTTATATGAATGAGATTACATTTCTTTTATAAGTTTCATTAGTAATCAACACAAAATATGTCCGATTTTCCATTTGAATGACATGTGTTTAGTTTTTGTTGTGGGCGTGGAGTTTCTTTTGGTTCTGCTTTGTCATGTTTGTATCTTTTTTGCCGTTTTTTATACTTTTTGATAAAGTGTGATTTATAGTCACCTCCTAATATATACGTTTTATCAATAGTTTGCAGATGATGTTTTTCCAATTTTTAAAACTAAGCAAATGTTATTATTGTTTCGTCAATATATATTAATTATGGTGATTTTTTAATTGTGATTATAACCTGGTTGTTATTCTTTTAAATCGCATATAATTACATTGTGTTTATTTTTATATGAAAATATTAACGTTCACTGTTATTTTATTTTAAATTTAAGCTTCTTACATTTAGAGATAATAACTTTCATAGATTTTATTTTTAGATGTATTTTATAGATAAGTTGAAAAATATGGAAATTTCTATAACACATTTATAAGAATACATGTATATATGTACAAACTGTTGACATTTGTTGAACATTTGTTTTTATTTCCACTGGGTAAAAGCATATTTAATAAGCGATAAGGCATATATGTTCACAGACAAAAAACAAAAAAATACATACACTCATTAGCACAGACAAGCATACACAAAACAACATCAGTAACTATATAGTCAAAAGAAGTATAAATGTTATTTTTTTGACTTAAATGTTTTTACGAATAATTAAATACAGATTGTTTAAACCAACAGTACAATAACAAGTGGACAATAAATAAGACGTTCAATTAGTACGTCATTTAATACACTGTTTCTTATTTTATATTCATAATAACTCTAGCCATCAGTGATATTTTACCATTTTGCATCACAATGTAATGTAGTTGTTTAAAGGTCCAAATGTTGATATACACGTTTATGATCTAGTAGTAATTTACTTGTTGTGATTCTTAAATAAACGATGAATTACGTTTTCTTTTGTTATCTTTGATATGTATGTCTGTCTTAAAACAGACTTATACATACATACGCCAATGCTCACGGTGTTGTACTTCTCAAAATATGTGACATCTCACACAATTAATCCATGTATTGCTCATGCTGTCGATATCCCTGTACCAATATTGTGTAGTTTTGGTTTTCATTTCTGCTGAGGTTTTGCTTTACTATTGTAAAACAATAAGTAGGAACATTTGTGTTTCACAGATCGAAGTAAACATGTATTTCTCAAAATATGTGACATCTCACACAATTAATCCATGTATTGCTCATGCTGTCGATATCCCTGTACCAATATTGTGTAGTTTTGGTTTTCATTTCTGCTGAGGTTTTGCTTTACTATTGTAAAACAATAAGTAGGAACATTTGTGTTTCACAGATCGAAGTAAACAAACAATAAGTAGGAACATTTGTGTTTCACAGATCGAAGTACACAGTTCCACTCGTGCTTTCTATTTTAGCCACTAGTCATACTATATGCACATGGCTATGTATAAGCTGCCGTCTCAGTTTATTTACAAGATCGTTCATCGTCTTCTCCAGACTTACTCTACAGTGTCATTTAAAACGAAAATAGTTGAAGATATATTGGTTCTGTGGCGTTTGATGTTCTGTTCTGATGACCTAGCTTATGACCCTAATCAATGCCAGTTTGGCTGAGTTTGATCCCGCCAAGTTTTGTTTAACAACGTTTCTACCCTCTTCATAGTGTTTACGGTGTTTGTAGCTTAACCTTGTCTATCAGAAAACCAGTTTGTTCATTATTGTATATTCTTTTTTCTCGTTTTGAGCGTCTCTGTAATCATTCATTTCTTTACCTAAAATGCCAAGGTTTATTACTTTGTTTTGGGTAAACTCAGTGTAGTATGGTGTAGTATGTCTTTCTCTTTCTTAGGGTTATATTCTTGCATGTTTCAAAGAGTTTTTTTCAGATTGTCCAAAGTTGTATTAGAATATTTTAACAAAACTGTAAATCAAACCTGACAATCCAGCGTTGTGTGTATTAAATGATTGATTGCCGTTTGTCTTTATCCAGATAACTGGTTTTTAAGCTTGAAATAAGGACAGTAAATGTTCAATATTTGAGTTAGATAGTGAGTTAATATTAACAAAACTGTACTGGAATCATGTTTAATTTGCTGATATTACCAGAGGTTCACGTTGCTAACATACATTCAGTTTCCTGAGAGTAATTTGCCACAACTGGTTTAGGTGTAGTTTAGATTTTCGTTAAGGAACTAAACTACCATTTAAAAAAACACTTATAAACCGTGTTTTGTTTTATTTATAAGACACTTCCTAATATATAGCATTGTAATCCACGGGAGTTAAATACATGTGGTATTACATATTAAACGGTATTATCCAGTTGTTCTATTTAAACTCGCACATTTTAAGTAGGTTACATTTCATGTGTAGAACATACATACAAATATCGGTGTTAAAGTAAACTTGCAAAAGCCTATTTTCAACTTGCAAAGCCTATTTTGTGTCATAAGCTGGTTAAAACATGTCATTAGATGGTCAACTTCTAAATATCGGTTACTCACAAATAATTATGATTAAAGTATTCCAAAAGTTTTTCTAACGCGCTATGATGATGTTTGTAAAATTCTTAAAAGTGATGGTTGGCATTTCCTAGTGATTCAACAATTTGTATAGAAACAATGTCCATGCTATATCTGTCCTTCATTGCTACATTATGGTTCAAATGTGTTATAAATATGATGGACCAATACATTTGAATTGGGTCTTAAGTAGAACGGTCTACTTGTAACATCCTGACTCCTTAGGCTAGTACCATTTCTTGTGTTTGATGTTGATTGCGTATTGATGTTTTATTATGAAACACCAAAACTAAACAAAACAATGAACTTGGCTATGCGTATGTTATTGTGTTATATTACCAAGCTTTTTAAAGATTTAGTTACCCGGTTTCAACCTATAAAGTACAAATAAGAAGTTAAAAAGAGGTAAGATGGAAACTAAGATATGATTTTAGTCAAAAAGAAACACAGAGATCCAACGTTTACTCTATATATGCCATCTTCAAATCATATGCCAAGCCAGGAAGAACCACAATTTTTGCGAAGACTGTCGTAAGCGACAAAGTCATATCAAATAATAGATATACAGTCTGGGTCGACTATTTTTTAGGGGAATGTTGTTTTGAATTCATACGTCTGAATTCACTTCACGATACGATCATGTATATCCGGGTAACGCTTCATCAAATATGTGTAATGTTTATAAATAATAAAAGAAAGTAGTTCAATATTACCTAGTGGCATACATAAAAGTTTTAAATCTAATCGCTGCCTATAGCTCTAAAACTGTCACCATTTTTGTTTTGTTAAAACATTCAATAACAAAAGGTCGATTTTAAGAATGGATTCCCTACAGAGGAACATTTTCCCCCAACCCGCTGACGTGTGGTGATGCAAGTATTGCATCTATTTTGCAATTTGTGCAACGCAGTGATATAATTTATCAACAGCCGTTACATAAAAAAACATCGGTGCAGTGGTTCCTAACGTATTTTTTTAAATACACGTTAATAGGTTTTATCGCGTTTAACAGACCAGTTACATACTGAAGCTGATGGATTCGTATATTATGCCCATCTCTTAAGCGAAATGATTTGATATGTATTATTTAATGTCAGCTGATGCCGTTTTTAGGATGCAATATTCTCCCTACTACATGTCATGTTCTGTTAATCGGAGGAAATGAATTCTGGTATTTCAGTATTTAAATGGTTGGTAAAACTAGTTTATTATATGTGTAAAAAACCGCAATTTACAAGAAACTGATACGGATAAAACAGGCATTTGTTTCTGACAAATTTGTTTTATTCTTCCGATCCATTTTATCTGAACTTTTAATGTGTTTTTTTCAAGTGTCTCTTAAATGGTAATATTTAGACACAGTTTTCTGTTGCAAACTGAGTACATACATATGCAAATAGTATGCATAGTTAACACGTCATCATACATACTATTCAACCATTGGCTATTTATATAAATACACTTAAACATGTCTTTATGACCATCATTCCTCTTATATTGCAGCCAAAGGTTTTTATTGCGATTGGTCATTGTGATTTTTTGATGGTGATGCAATAATTATGTGTTTTCTTTCCATTTTTGCATTCAATCTCACTCATTTGGTAAAAACAAAAACAATTTGCTGAGCAAACATGCAGTTATGATTGTTTCAGGTTTTAATTGTATTGTACACATAAATACGTTATATAAAAATGCAGAATAAAGTCAATAATGCAAACTTTGAAATGGTAGAACAACCAAACATTAATACAGCATAGTCAACAATAAACAAATTGATTATGAAACCGATTAAAAAAAATGTCAAGACATGTTCTTTTGTGGTTGTGAAAACGGAAACGTGAGCAAAACGATATGCACACAACATTAAAATGTCACGTAATTACACATCGTTCCTTGATAATACACAGTAACAACTAAAGTTCATTTCTGTTTTCATCGAGATTTATTTCTGTTGAATATTCTCTAACACAACGCTTGCTAATGTTCATGAAATACAATTTTACAGCGCGGCGGCCGACATGGCCACCACGTCAAGAAGACGTGACAAATCTCTTACCGCAGACTCCCTCGATTGGCCTCAAATGGGCTCTCCCTGCATATTTTGACGAGGTATTTATACCAATTTCGTTACGTACTCGCCTAATTCGTGACCCACGCCTGTCATCAAGTAATGGGCGTCAAACGTGTGCATCTTGGCGTTCATAGACAGATGACATATCGTCCCGCCGGATTTTACGCCTCTGTACTCGCGGGTCTCCCTTTAATTAGACATCTCCAATTTGTATTCACACCTGGAAAACGCATCGGAATGTCGCTTCTTCCCGCTTAATGTACCTACTTATTGTTTATATGCATTTTGCGAGTCACGATTATTATATTTTTACGCATCGGAATGTCGCTTCTTCCCGCTTAATGTACCTACTAATTGTTTATATGCATTTTGCGAGTCACGATTCCTATATTTTTCTGTTCGTTACATATTACTGAAATATATCTATTATCCTTTCATAAAATAAACTCATAATAATAAAATACATTGCATATACATTTTACTGAAATATACCCATTATAACCCGTTACATTACACAGCTTCCCCTTTATTTTAATTTTTTAAATATTTTATGATATTAAAAAAATCATTTAAAATTGTGACTATTAAATTACTAATTTAATGAAGAAAGAAACTAGATTCATATAAACACACACAAATGATGGAGAATTTGCATATAACAATAAGATTTCCTTGACAAGCGTCTCTGCTGAAATAAATAACATTAGTAATTGTTATACAAATTAAATGTCAATCAAAATGTTGTGTAGAAGGTCATCTGTTGATCGTTGGCCATCTGTACATCTGGTGTCGTCCATGTTGTCTTGAAGTTGTAGCTCGCGGCGAGTACGATGTTTCATTGAAGTCATTGCCGCCGTCATGAAGATAAGCCGATTGTAGGTTCGTCCGTGGCTATTGGAATGCGTTTGTT
Organism: Dreissena polymorpha; assembly: GCF_020536995.1. Lineage (NCBI taxonomy): Eukaryota > Metazoa > Mollusca > Bivalvia > Myida > Dreissenidae > Dreissena > Dreissena polymorpha. Next base: position 87,609,395 of record NC_068356.1, read on the forward strand.
GATTCAGCTCTGCTTTCCGATGTTTAACTTGCGTCGTCGATTGTCGTTTCCGTTGTATTCATCGTCGTTGTTGTTTTCGTTGTCGTTTGTACATTTGTTGATGGTCCCAACGTCTTCGTTTTTCTCGGGACATTAAGATCTTCTATTGGCCATAATGCTCACGAGGTATTAACTATAGCAGTGTTCTCCTTGATGTCTTAGGCCTCGGAAGTATCATTCCAAATGCGTTATCTACGCACGTAAAACAGTTGAACGGCTGCATCTACTCTATAGTGTTTAACTTCACAAGTATTGTGTCCAGTGTTGCGTCACGTGTTGTCCTTCGAAATCTTCTGGCGTTGGTCTTCTTTTAGCGATAGAACCAGGTATTCACTTAGAGAGTAAACGCCGTGATGTTCCATCCTAATCATGTTGTTTGTTTCTTCTATTCGTTGTGGAAGGCGTTGTCTCGCGAAGTCGCTCTTCTCCGGCGTTGTCTTCAAATCTCAATTTTCCATCTGCGTTGTGGTGATATAAGTATCAGTTGTTCAAAATCATGGCAAACATTAAAAAATATCCCCTTAAGTCCCTCTTAAATACCGTCATGACAACTTACTGTGATATCTTATTAAAAAAATAAATTATTTGCAACGAAAAAATATTAGTCAATTCCTCAAAACATACTTTGGATAAGTACATGACAGTTTGACATCTGACAAGCCATTTACTTAATATGACTTGTGTACCGCCTTAGGCATCATATGATTACTATTTCGACTATTTGGTATTTTGTCATTTTACGCACGTGCAGCCAGTAAATTTTTTGACAGGCGCGCGCCACTTTATTGCCCTAGAGTAATGGGTAATGATAGACGTAACTGTTCATATCATGATTTCATAAACCTCATCTTTACTACTAAAGTTTTGCCGTTGGGCATAGATTTATTGACATGTTTGACCTGTGCACTTGTAAAGATGCGCAACTATGACAAGGCTGACTTTTATATATATGCATTCATAATATAAGAACACGTATCGGTATACTTCAAAATTCATGTCTTTGCTCCTAATCGAACTACTCAAATAATTCTTATGCGACATCGCATCTTCTGTCCATAGCGTAATTTGCTTCGATGGCACAGGGATAAATTCTCTAACTCATGAGGACGCTAAGGTTATCAGAACCTCGGGCTCGGTATGTCCGAACGCTGATCAGTCAGCCGTGCTCATAAAATATAATTGTAACCCTTAAACAATTATATTAGAAATTTAATGCGTACATATCTTTATATTTTAACTGCGCTATACGCGTCAGATCGCATTAAATTCTTACTGAAAATTACTCAAGACCTTCAATATTACCGATATCCTACATATATTTGCAATAACAAAAATTCGTATATACATATTTACATAATATATATTTTTTTAAGTGTCTGCCCTATTCATATTCGCACTCAACATTATTTCTCTTATAAATGTGTTTACCCTCCTAATTTCTGTATTCTATTAATGCATGAAACCATAGTCAAGTAAACTGATTTTTTGTGTACGTCTCTAAATTCCCATTTATGTGCAGGTTTCTATTTCATATCTTATATCAAATGACGTCAAAATCGGATACTCTCTAATGTTAGTTCCGACCTTATAAGTTCCTTTAATATAATACCAAAATATTAGACTGCCTTCAAAAATCCTTAATTATAAAAATGTATACGCCTCATATATCCGTATTCCTATAATGTCAAATTAATGAAACATTCTTCAAATATTCTCATTTCCTCATACGTTCTAATTTCATGAAAACTTGCAAAAATATCAACAATTTAAAAAATATCATCAATTACAAATGTATTTATATTATGCAAAAATGTGTCCGTATATAATTATATATTCTAATAATACAAAAAATATAGAAAATTCTTTAAATACCCTCAATTATTTGTGCGCATCTAATTTCAGTATTTCTATAACTCATAATATTATGTAAATTTCAAATACTTTCTTATTCATTTATTTTATACTCAATTTACCGATATTTTAGAAAAAATACTGATCGATGAAAAATTGTATTGATTTTCACACTTGCATGATTTCTCCGTACATTATTAATTATTTCTTTAACCCCTAACTACGTAAATTTCTTTAAAACAATTCTTAAACATTTTGTTGTCATGACGCTTTTGTTTTACTTTTTTATTTCTTACTTAAAAAAATTTGAAATAAACCCCCGTTTGCCATAATTTATAAAAATACTGACCATTTTCCATGTCGCGTTGTTTTTTTTGTTCCGTTGGCCTGTGATTCCGTATAGTGTTGTTTGTACTCCGTTTTCCATGTCGCGTTGGTTTTTTTCCTGTTGGCCGTTAAAATGAGTGGCACTTCTGGTTCATCCTGGCACTGCGCACCATCAAATGTACTGTGTCACGTAATTACACATTGTTCCTTGATAATACACAGAAACAACCAAAGTTCATTACTATTTTCATCGAGATTTATTTCTGTTGAATATTTTCTAACACAACGCTTGCTTATGTTCATGAAATACAATTTTACAGCGCGGCGGCCGACATGGCCACCACGTCAAGAAGACGTGACAAATCTCTAAACGCAGACTCCCTGAATGGCTCTAATGGCTCGAATGGCTCCGAATGGGTTCCAATGGCTCCCAATGGCTCCCAATGGCTCCTCTCTGCATATTTTGACGAGGTATTTTTACCAATTTCGTAACGTACTCGCCTAATTCGTGACCCACGCCTGTCATCAAGTAATGGGCGTCAAACGTGTGCATCTTGGCGTTCATAGACAGATGACATATCGTCCCGCCGGATTTTACGCCTCTGTACTCGCGGATCTCCCTTTAATTTGACATCTCTAATTTGTATTCACACCTGGAAAACGCATCGGAATGTCGCTTCTTCCCGCTTAATGTACCTACTTATTGTTTATATGCATTTTGCGAGTCACGATTCTTATATTTTTACGCATCGGAATGTCGCTTCTATCCGCTTAATGTACCTACTAATTGTTTATATGCATTTTGCGAGTCACGATTCTTATATTTTTCTGTTCGTTACATATTACTGAAATATATCTATTATCCTTTCATAAAATAAACTCATAATAATAAAATACATTGCATATACATTTTACTGAAATATACCCATTATAACCCGTTACATTACAAAAACGACTAAAAATCTATCAGTTATACCTTATCTGTTACAGCCTTTTATAATTGGTAACGACCTTAAAATTTCGATATATGCCTTTGGTTAAATTGATAAACTGTATATACAGTTTTAAACATTACTGTGTATTTCGTGGTTTCATTTATTTCAGTATATGAGGAACAAATAATCACTTTCAGGTTCTCAACATCCACGTTGTTTCCATTTTGAATAACCAAACATGTTTAATGTATAACTTCATAACTTATCAACTTTCATATCTGTAAGGTGAAACAACTGTGTATTTGTTATCAAGGGCAACATAATATATATATATATATATATATATATATATATATTATAATAGTATAATATAATGTATTATAAAATATATTTAATTCAATCGAAAATGTTCAATTTCATACAGGTATGATGATTAATTGTTATATAATAAGAAGAAACGTGTGAGCACAACGTAAGATTGCTATTTTCTGAATTTAATTCTTTGAAAGGATTATAATACTAATACTTATAGCTATGCTCATATTAGTAATAACGTTGTTCATTATACTAATCATACTAATAGTGGTTGAAAGCTTAAAGGTACAATAGGCTTTAATTAAATAATCAGTTTGCCTACACGTTTCAGATCATATAAATACGATGTATCGATACTCATCTGATCCCATCGTACATTTCACATGGTCAACTCTCAAATATCAGATACAAATATGACGAAGGGAATATATTTTCACATATGAAACTGGACAACACAAAGTTTCTCTGACTAAGTTCAAAAAGAATGCTGACATTTTTTTTAGATATCTGTGCTTAAAATTAAAACGTTCAAAAGTGGCTTTTGAAATAAATATTATTTAAATATTTCAAACATCAATATTTTAATTTTAAATTGCATGATTGGTTCCTAAAGCTGATCTTTATCCAACCGATTGAGGGGTACAACCCAAGAGATTTCTGCGGGTAACCAAAATGTGTTATGCTACCATTTTATTGATACGATCACAAACAATAGAACTGAAGGCGTTTTAATGATATGGAGGCAACCGTGGACAGCATTACGCAATCTACTGTGCACAATACAAATGCTAAACACCAGATTCTTTATAGGAAGAGACAGTTTTAAAAACATGTCCCACTTATATACAAATAAAGTACTTGAGGAACAATCAAGACAGTCTATAAAACATCAACACGAAAATAACATGCCAAGCAGGTTTTTTTTAACGATAGTAGAGCTTAATTCAATGCACACACAAATTTGACTGGCATTGGTTTAACCTTCTTTAGGGAGATATTATTCCAAATCTGGCACTGCCACAATCCCCATTGTGCACAGTTTACAGAAATAGATATTATCTGAAGCTTGCAGTTTAACATGTTTTGTTTCGTTTCATTAGTGATTATACAGATGAGTCGTGGAACCTTGACATAAAATGCATGTTTGAAAGAAAGACAAATGAAACGAAAATGCAATGAAATATATATTCAACGCAATTACGCTATTATACACGCGCATACTTTTAAACGGCTAATAAATGAATGTGTCAAAAGAGCTTGTTTACTTAGATGCATATATAACTTAAAAATTCCTTTCCTGAATTGCTTAGACGGCGGAGCGTTCATGTAAAAAAAATAACGCGAATACATAAAAGAAATTTGGACAACTTTGCAATTTTGATTTGTGCATGTTCTTTGTAGACTTACATGCACTTTACTTTTAATATTCGTATAATATAATAATATTCGTCATATGTAATAGGCGGCGTACAGGTCTATATTGAGACCTTAAAAAAGTACGAGTCATTATTCTAAATGCATTTATAAGATGCTGATATTAAAAAAAAAATAAACGTCGTCAAAGAATCATAATAAATGTCCCCTTAAATCAAAAGTCTGAACAAAATGTCTAGGGTCGTAGCTGGTTCTTAAAAAAGACGCAAAGGCCTGTTTTATTCATACACAACACGTAATCAAGTGTTTATATCAATAATTTTACATCTCAATTCATACAACTAGAACATATTTTAAGACAAAACTAATACTGTAGAATTTCATCATGACCTTTGCTTTACACGCATACATCACTAAATTTAACAAATAAGTATGACTGAAAATCATAACGTCAGTTGATTTTAAGAAACGTGTATCAATCGGTTGTTATTTTTCTCAATACGGACGCTGTATTTCAGATTAAATTAAATATGTGATATTATGTCTGTCCAACCAGTGCTAACATAAAGTAAACACATATATCAAGCATTATGCAAGTGTGTGTTTGCACAGATGTATTTCTTATTGTGCGCTTTTTATAGCCATTATTGTTTTCAATGATCGAAGGTATACATGCAAACAAAGTCACTAACTTGTGAACGAACATGCACAAATATTTCATTCTGCCAAGAAACTGATATAAGGCTAATACAGTTTCGAGGATACGACATCGCGCAATATTTATATTGCCTTACATGTATATATTGTAATACGAATCCGTGAAACAAATCATTAAATCCATACAATATTTATTCAGTTCATCGTATACATGTAGACTACAAATAAAAATTTTCATATTTTAAACACAGTTTTGAAATAAAAACATTTCCAAACTTAAATTGACTTTTTTCGAAACAATGTCAATTTTCTGTTTCCACAACACTCGTTTTCTTTTATTATTTTAATTGCGATTAATCGCTCACACTTGCAAACAGTAGATCATGAACGAATTAATGAATTTCTGAAACAGTTATTTGGCGAAAATGTAAAAATGAGTGAGCTTTCTTAATAATGCAACGGATTAAAACACGGTGAACAAATAGGAGCACATCTCTTAAAGTAACATTACTGCTCCATTTCAACGAAAATGTCGTACAAATATTTCGTAAAATAAAGCTTAAAAATTAAAAATCATTGTTCCTTACGGCAATTGCCGAAATTTCAATACCAGATGTGGTCTGGTAAAATAGATGTTTGTGGATACAAAATGCTCGTTTTCATTATGGTTTAAACATGGTGCCATTTTAATGTTCGTGTGTCGTATGAATAAATATATTCACAGGAAACTAGCATGGAATTTATTGTGGTCACAAATAAATAAAAACATCTAGCGTTTAAATTGTGGCTATTGCTATATGGAACACTGATGGTTTACGTGTAAACTTTATTTTACGAAATACTTCACGAAATTTTCGTTGATTTTGAGCGTTATAGAGACTTTAATAAAGACAAATACATAGAATGTGACGCATTTTTATGTCCCCCAGTCTATACTCTGGGTCATATTGTTTTTCCCCTGTCTGTTTGTTTGTTGGTTCGTTTGCGTCAAACTTAAAATTGACCATGACTTTTGCAATATTGAAGATAGCAGCGTGATATTTGTCATGCATGTGTATATCATGCAGCTGCACATTTTGAGTGGTGAAAGGTCAAGCTCAAGTTCATCTTTCAAGGTCAAAGGTGACATATATGGGGGACATAGTGTTTCACAAACACATCTTGTTGTGTTTGTAATTGTTTTTAACTCTAGGTTTTTATTGATGCTGCAATGGTGCTGTTTGAAACATTGTTATCAGAACAGAACAAAATAGTTTATTTCGACTTAAGCATTTACAGCTCATTATCATTAACATGAATATTCATTAACACCATGCGTGTAAAGTAGGTACAAAACGTATATCATTTTGAAGAATGAAACACGTACAAACACCAACTATTTACATTGTTTGGAGGATTGCTATATAGATGAAGTTAATGGTACAAAAATAGTCACACATAATGTCAAACGTTGTTTTATAATTACAACAAGTGTAACACCTCACGAGAGGTTATAGGCATCATCTTCCCTCGAAAAGGTCATAAATGCAGATTATAGATATGTCACGCACATTTGACGCTATGCATTGCGCGAAATAAGAGTTTTCATTTTATTTATGGTATTACACATTACCTTTAAGTAAACTGTTAATTTAAAGCCAGTCGAACAAGTGTGTACTTTATAAAAGACTAACCATACCTAACCCTTTTACGAAAAAAGAGAGATAGAGGTTGGGCAGTTGCTTTAGCAATATGTTTCATTTAATACCACTCGTACTGTTTGATATGCCAGTAGTGATGCATTAATTAACTCTAAAAGTTTATTTTATGTTTACAATGCAAGTCCATACATATACATATAACATTACTGATGGAAACATTTCGAAAACAAATAATTGTTGGCATAACACGTTTAAATAATATTACTTGTGGTAATTTCCTGTGTGATTAATATACATATTTAAGGCATTGACATAAGTTGAGACGTCAAGAGTACAGTTCTAAAGGGAAAACAAACATATGAAATTAAACTACCACATTTATTAGTTATACATATACATAACAAATCAGTTGATTGCACGTGTAGGCCAGGTACGACGTATCCGTATACAGACATCTCCTATTGTAGTGCGGAGTCAGTCAGCATGAACAGCACTCAAACATTTGTGTGTATTTTTACATATCCGCTCTACATCTTTACAGTTTGCACATGATATAATTAAAAAATGATTGATCACTGAACTTGTTTCGCGATTTGTAACATGACAATAATTAAAATAATTCTTCTTTATTGAAGCAAAACAGGTAAACATACAATTAATACAAGACTGTCATAACTAAAAACATACATGTACATTGAACTAAATCCATATGCATTATAATCAAATCTTCGATTACCACAGTGTACTGTATCACAATATAGTAGATATGATATAGATATATATATAGAGAGAGCAGTTAAAAGTATGAATGTTGTGCAGTTAAAAGAGAACACGTAAAATAGTGTCTAACTTTCGAGAAAGTGCTTCAGAAATGTGAAGAAAACCATGGTCGGTATTTCAATTAGGCATTTTACAAGGTAATTGGATGTACAAATTGTATTGTCAAAATGCATTACATATAACCGCGTTATATAATACTGATATCCATCGTGTTTTCTCAAATATTCAGAAACTGGAGAGAAAACTTGTGTGTATATGTTACTAAAATATGAAACAAAAAATATTGTTGAAATAACATATAAACTCATTATGAATTTAGCTACCGTTATTATGTTGGTTTATTTGCAAACTGATAATGTCGAGATATTAAAAAACATATTTTAGTATAATAAAGCAACACATTTCGCTTTCAACAGGCCCCACACTGACATTATGTGACAGATGTTATACCTGCAGCTTCCATTCCTTATATATAAACAATATGATGGTAATACGATTAGATTTGTTAGCTTTTATTTCTTGACATCGAAGAAACCTACACTGACCATACAGTTGATATTTTTGCATTGATGACTGTTTACAAAAGGTTGAATTTTCAAATCATCGATCTTATTTATCATGCAAATTACATGTACGAATAAACCAAAAAAATATATATTTTAAATTTGCTCCACAAACTTTAGTCATTAAGTGTGATGATGATGTCAGCCATTGTGTTACAGATACAAATAATATGATCGATAACGTTAACTTTGCAAAAGTCACTTTTTGGACTTAATGTATAGACACGTTCAAGTGTTGCAAATATTGAAGCCGTAAGGACTATTCACTTGGTAGGTCAGAACATTTGAAAACCTTCATTCTTTACAGGTTCTCAAAAGCATCATCAAGATCATATTCAAATAAATCGACCATTTTACTCGCTGAAAGAGAAGATAATTCGTCCGTCGGAAAACGACTATAATGCCACTATTCTGGATAGTACCTTTAGGTTAAGCAAACTTTGATGTACATAACCATTGAAGGTTTCATTAAAGATTTGACAGAATAAAGATTTATTTTACATGACAGAGAATTTTTATCATGTAAGCTTAGCTATAAACCATTCCTATTTTGCTCAAAGGGTGTCTATTCTCTTCTTGTATTAAAAATCATTCTTGTTAATCTCAATCGCTGTCTAATTCTCCGGCTGTCGAAGATTCTAATTGTGCTAAAGGTCTTCATAGAAAAGCAACTTTGTAGAAACAAAACATGCTTCAAACAAAATGAAAATGTTTCTATTGTCCTTTATTAATAGTCTGCCCTTTAAGTATAAATGTACGTATATGATAAATGACATACACTACTATGCTGTTTGAAACCACTTTCAAGTCAAACATTATTTTTGAAAAATTGATGAACATACAGTAGATGCTGTTTTGACAAAATACTAGATATATACAAACAGGAAAGCTTCGATTTGTAGTTTTTTTTTATATTTATATTCATTTTGAAAATGTAATGGAAATAATTATAGTTTTGCCCGAAACAGTGTTTGCATCTTAAAGACGAAACCAAAAGTGTTGTTCAGTTTCTTTGCAAATGTTGTTTCAATAGACCAAAACGATTTCATAGTGATTTTATTGATGCATTGTAACTGTTAATGAAATGAAGAAGGGGTCAAGCAAGTCGATTAACGCGTCGAACTTAACTCTTAACACCAACCTTATCATTTGCATAAAAGTGTAGAACTCATTAACATAAACCTCATAAACATGTTATTCAAATTTTAAGCAAATAAAGCGAATTTAACATCAATGTGATTTAAATTAAATTACCAACTGTTAAATATGTACCTGAGCAATAGAATAACATCCTGTTTAGCCAAGACTAAATGAAATGTATATACAAATCAACTAAATTCCTTCTTGTTTGCAATAAAAGAAAACGGAAGTTGTATAACCTACCTAATATGATCATACTGTATATGAGCAAAAACGAACGTAATGGAAAGTGTTTAAATAACCAACTGCACGGCAAAACGTCGATGCAAATACTAAATATTATGTTTTTCAATCATTATAAATATAAAGTTATTAACGGTTCGTAATGATAGACACGTTTAAAAAATATAAACATTAAGAAATAATATTTTTATTTACGCAAATATTTTTTATAACAATGCATAAGTGCGTCATTATTGCTATTCAAGCTCAATAACTTCAATAGGCAATTAAAGACTGCATTTATAATCAATTTATGTTCAAAGTTGTGATTTTCACCACAGGATAAATAAAGCGTTTTCTCAATAGCCACTATGGGCAGTATTATTTTTATGGATAAATAAATCAAATGGATTGTCAACATTTTATCGGCTCCATTAGTCAATTAGCAAAAATATTAGAAAGACGTTAACTTTTATTACATTTATGTTATAAACTTCATGGACTGTACTTAACCCTAAGCATAGGCGCATTGGTTTCGAAATGCAATCTGCGGCTTTGAAGCTACAGCTAATTACACCGCATATTTCTTCATCAAACAGTTTATACTGTTTTTAAGAAATGTCTGTTAATTTGATACTCATATCTTAGAGATAAAATATAATCGTTTTTGTGTTGTTTCCTGGTTCTCGTAGTAGAAAAAAAAGTTTGTAATATAGCATTCATTGTTAAAAGGAGGTTACAAATAATTACAATCAATAATGAACTAATTATCTACGTTGCTGAAGTAATACAATGACGTCGTAAACACAAATATACATGCATGGGAGTCTGATTGAAAAACGAACTGTCTAAAATACCTTCATTAAGTTATTCATTTTAAAGCTCGCCCTCGAGCATGTCTCGAAAAATGGAGAAAGATTGTTTGAACATGTTTGATGCCATTTTTAATTCCGAAACAATATATGTCGCTAACAGATACGTGACAAGGTTTCAGTATTGAAATGTGAAAGAAATGCCTAAATTTAACGGACGAATGTATTATATAGTTCGGCTCAGATTTAGATTATTGCAGAACTGTATAGCGGATTTATTTTTGTGCTGTTATATAGTGTATTTAACTTTTGCTAAACATATTAATATTGTTAGTGTTTAACATGTTTATATATGGAGTATATAAATTCAATGCTAATTGTAATATTCATTCGCAATCGTCGCTAATTTTACTTGCATTTGTTTCATTAAATATACGTGTTCATTTGCAAAAATGACAATAAAACCGAAAGCATGACCCTTAATGCAACCATCAAATCACCGTAAGTCAACGTTTGATGGAATTATGGTGTCTCATTTCTGCCATATCGGTCTCGTATGTAAAGAACGGTCACATGTTAGAAAACGGCCTATAATCAGATTACTAAATATGTGCCTTCTTCCATGTGATTTCCAATCTAAAATGAAACTGTCATGTTTGGCTGTGTTGCGTGAATCATGGTTATTTATAATGCGCCGTGCGATCATATACTTCCATCTTCTGTCTAGGTTGCTTTAGACACCTCACAAAGATATGCCTAATGTAGTATATTTGGTGGTTTACTTACGCATACGGTTGTGAGGCACGTAGTTGTTTATTGTTTTGTGGTGGTGCGAAAACACAATGTGCATGTTTGACTATAGCTGCTTAAAACCTCTATATTCAAGTGTAATCGCTTATTTGAAAAACAATTACAGCAACACAGATTCAAATAACCGAAAAATTCAAACTCAGCAAAGCTAGCCAAGTTCGCGAGATCAATTTCGCAACCTTACAATGTTCTATCGCATTTTTAGTCCTTGAATATAGAGAAGGTAGTAATTAACGCGATGTGTGGACTTAAGTGTGATATTGCTATTCCAAATACGTTAATGTCGAAATAAAGAGAAATACTAAAGGAGCACCGTACCTATCGTCTGTTCCTAGAAGATGGGTATAAATAAATGACGTGGAGCTATAATACAATTGCAGTAGAGAATTTTACTAAAGATACCAGAACCAGAAAACGTAGTCCAGAACGAATAACTTTACTCTATAAAAACATGAACATCATTTATAAGAAGACACAATGATCTGTAGGGGCACTTGCCATGACTTTATTTTAGAATGTTTCTTTGTGCATGTAGTAGGGAAAACATTGATGTTTAACAGAAATTCACTCTTTTGCTTGAAGGTTGGAGACTACATGAGACTTTGACAGATGGCGGGAAACCCTCATCCACTGGTACGAAGTCGGTAAATAGATGGCTGTTAAACAGTGACCGCTGATTCGTGTCGAGTTCTTTCTTTCAAAACGCATGACCTATCTTTTTTATTGTTTAAATCAACTCGGCTTGGAGTGCTCTTTAAGAAAAGGTATGGGTATGAGCGTGTCTATGCGCAAAAGTTAGACTTTATTTTGTGTTAAAGTTATTGCTTTCACATTGAATTTGTGTAGAAAATCTTTTGGTATATTGTGGATTAGGGACCATACGGCCCATGGACCATACGGCCCAGACCATACGGCCCAGATTCTCGGACCATACGGCCCAGATTATCGGACTATACGGCCCAGATATGCGGACCATACGGCCCAGATTTGCAAAGCATACGGACCATGTCTTAATTAATATTTCTTTCGTGTTCTTTCAATATTGTATGAATAAATTTAAGAAAATATTAAAATTGTAGTATTTCATGTTCATTCAAGCATGTTTCAAATTATTTCATCGTGTAAGGATTATCGGACTATACGGTCCAGATTTGCGGACTATACGGCCCTGATTTGCGGACCATACGGCCCAGATTTGCAAAGCATACGGACCATATCTTAATTAATATTTCTTTATTGTTCCTTTAAATATTGTATGAATAAATTTAAGAACAAATTAAAATTGTAGTATTTCATTTTCATTCAAGCATATTTTATATTATTTCATCGTGAAAGGACAGAACTATGGATACCCTAGTAAATGCCTTTATTGTTTGTTAATATAGTATCGACATTCAAAATACACAACAAATACTAATATATGTACAACAAATAAAAAAAAACAATTTCAGGCACATGTATATAGAACACTTCTAAACAAATACATATATATGTACAACAAAAAAACAACATTTATAGCAATTTTGTGAAATGTGAGCAAACGAATGTACAAGAACAATGCGGTATTACATACATAAAATCAAACAAATATATTTTATATACAATCAAACAAACAGATATATACATTTTCACTCAATCGTTCACACTAGCAAACAAACAAACACACGTACACTTTTACACAGGTCCATACAATCTACAGCACTCATTCAGAAGCTCACTCGTACTAATTTCTTTTTTCCCGTGCCGGTCCCAAGCCGCGCACAAACGCCCTTGTGTGGCACGTGTTTGCCAACTCTGATGCCGCTGCAATTTCTTTTCCTTGATGAGTTTGCACTGCATAGGTACTTCATTCGCTTCGTCAAACAGCAGGATGATTAGCAGGTAGAACGCGAGATTTCCTTTCTTCGCCCTCCGGTTAAGGCGGTTGTGCCAGCCTTTGACATCGTTGTTCGTCCTCACGGATCTTCCGTACACCGACCAGTTTTCAACTGCCCATATGTTGTTCGTCAGCCACGTGTTTTCAACATAGGCGAAAAAGGGGGCTAGTTGTTCACTTTGGCCTTTCTCCTTGATTTTTCCGAACGCGGGACGAATGTCGGCTGGTGGCAGAAGAGGGAGCGCGAAGCACTTCCGTAGCAACTTATACACTCGATCTCTACTCTTGTACGCCGTACTGAGACCAATCTCTTGGCACTTCTGCCACAATGCCTGGCCGAAGTGGAAGGCACAGCCCTTGATATCGGGGTCCGTGTACACTTGGCGCAGAGCCTGCCTATACCGTATATTGTGACCTTAAGCGCTTTTTGCAGTTGTGCGCATGCGCGTTTACTAATGCGAAGCAAAACAATATGGCAACATCGGTGAACAAAGTGTGTCTTACAAATACGCGATTGTAATGTGTTTTAAGTCTTCAAACACATTATTTTAATTGTATATAGGACGTAGTTCTTCTTGAATGCTCTGAGCTTTTATGAGTACATACATACAGCTCATAGGACCGGAGGGTCAATAGCTGGGAGTTGGATTATTGCAACTAATATAGGACGTTATTCGATCTATTTTGCGTTAAAGCCGATAATAATAAAATCGCTCAAACGTTCAGAGTAGACTAGAGTAACAGTTATAATGTGCAACGAATTATATTTGCGCGAATGTTGAACGATTGTTAGAATGTTACGTGTCTAAACAATCTTCAATCGAAAGCAATAAAATGTATCAAGTCTGAAAAGAAAACGGGTGGTTGCATAATGGTATGTTTGGAATAGTGTGATTCTGTATTCATTTCATAATTATGTCATTTTGTAACCATTCACCTTCGTCAAGAATTGGAATTCCCGTTTCTAAAAATAGAAAATTTCCTACGGAATGTAAACAGACAAGTTTGACAAATACAATGGCGTCAAATAAGAAGAAGAGGGAACAGAAATTTTCGCTAGACGACTGCATAATCTTATGCAGTTTAATGGTGGAAGACTGTGGTGTTGCGTTTTTGCATGGATTGAGTAACCATGATCTGATGCAACATAGATTCACTGAAGGTAACCAAATTATAGTGAATGTTGTTTTGTGTCTAGCAGATTTTGCAATTTGACCATTGAACATACAGTTGTTTCTGTACATTTTTTGACACTAAACTGTATAAAAATATTTCATCCTTGCTAAAAGAAGTTGCAATAATCAAACTCCCAGCTACTGAGCCTGAGCTGAATGTCTACTCATAAAAGCTATTACGCATTCAAAAGAACAAAGCTAAAAGATCTGAAAAAAACATCACTTTGTTGGAGTAATAATAAGTATAGTTTGATGTGAAAATACGCTTGTTCCCATTTTCTAATTGAGTCTCTGTATGAACACAAATGTTAAACATACATGATAATCTCACCATAAATTTATTTTAAATTATATTAATAAAACAACTATTGAAATCTTAATACCAATTTATTTGCATTATTTGCTACATATTCCGGTAAAGCCAATATTAAGCAGTCAAAGCTATGTCATAGTATGTGATTCTTTAATGAAAACAAGTTCTGTATTTAATAACGGGAATAACACGTCAAACAAAAAAGCAGATGTGGGCAAGAGTTGAAACAAAGTTCAATCAAAAAGCAACTAAAAACAGGACGGCAGAAAAGCTGGAAAAAAGTAGCTAAACATGGTAGCCAAGCACCGTCTCATTTATACAGATTACATGAGAGACCGTGCATTGACAGGTGCCATACATGTACCATACCATATTCTTCATTGCATAAAACATATACAATGTTAATAGCAAACAGCCTCAGGAAGTCATCAATTAAATGAGAAATAAATAATTATATAATAAGGAAAAGAATATTATAAATTTTAATGCTTTAAAACCTCTAAAATAAGTACTCATTTTTTTGTTCATTATGCCTTATAATCACTTTGAAAATCCATGTCCTCTTCATGTAAAGTATAAAAAAGTTGTGACTATCAAGTCATTTTTAACAATGTTGCTTTTGTTTAATTTTCTTGTCAAGTAAAAACCTATTGGTAATGGTATAACAATACACCTTCAAAAATTCAGTTGTTTGAATAAAGTCATTACACTGAGGTAACAAGTTTAAAATAAATCAAAAGTAAAACTCATTCCTGTTTGAACAAAAATTCATAAATGTGGTTTCATTCAACCACACATCCATTTAGTCTTATGAATAATGAAAATGTTTATCTTTGGAGGAGGTTGTTTAAACAAAAATCTAGACATATTGACAGAGGCTGTCATGAATGTGGTCGGTACAGAGTCAGCTTCAATCGCGGGGGCTGCGACTGCTGCACTTGACAAGAGCTTTACTAAAGTTAAGTCGCTTTCAGCTGTGTAAGACACTTATTTATCTTCTTTTAATTTGAATATTGATCAACGGTATATTACTGTTTTACCTTTTTTATATCTGATGAGGCATTTAATGTTTATATGCATTAATGTAATATTCAAGACAAACTACAGAAAACACAAGCACAATCATAAAACGAATGTA
This sequence comes from Dreissena polymorpha, assembly GCF_020536995.1. Lineage (NCBI taxonomy): Eukaryota > Metazoa > Mollusca > Bivalvia > Myida > Dreissenidae > Dreissena > Dreissena polymorpha. The sequence continues at coordinate 87,625,362 of NC_068356.1, forward strand.
TCTATTTCCTGATTAAAAACATCATACGAAAACAAGTGCAAAAAATCATGCAGAACTGCATAACCAAGAATTATCTAAAATGCTTCATTGATTTTTTTTGTACCAAAATTATTTGTGAACTTAAATATACGCTACATGAAACAAACTATTTTCAGAGCAATACCTTCCTATACACAATACATGGAAGAGGTTGCAGGGCCAAGTGAATCGGTTGATTATGGTAGCAAGTATTAAAAACATATTTTCATAATAAAAGACGACAAAAACAAAACAGAAAAATACATTATATCATCATATGTTTGGTGTATATAAATTCTCGTTTGCAGTCAAGTAGTTTTTGACAATGCCGTTCAATATGTGAATGATATTATAATTAAACATACATAATTTAAGTCAACGGTGCCAACCCCACTCAACCCCAACCAGTCTTTGAGGTACTGAGACCCAACTATACCACAACCAGCACTTACAGGTACTAAGACCCTACCGGTACTATACCCCAACCAGCACTTACAGGTACTGAGACCCCACTCTAAACCAACCAGCACTTACAGGTACTAAGACCCTACTATACCCCAACCAGCACTTACAGGTACTAGGACCCTACTATACCCAGACCAGCATTTACATGTACTAAGACCCTACTATACCCCAACTAGCACTTTCAGATGCTGAGACCCTACTATAACCAAACCAGCACTTACAGGTACTGAGACCCTACTATACCCCAACCAGCACTTACAGGTACTGAGACCCTACTGTACGCCAACCAGTCTTACAGGTAGCGAGTCCCCACTCTTACCCTACCAATCAAACAAAAGAATAACTCGTGGTAAAAAAATAGTAAATACTATTGTTACTCTGTACAAAATATTTTATACAACAAATGCTATCAAAAAGATAAACACTTTTCCGCTTATTGATAATAAATTAACTCTATAATCCAAAGTACATTTATTTGCTCAGTCTTCTACATATGTCATAGTATTACAAATGAATTGTCTTTGTCAGGATTCACTGCAGCTGTCACGACAATGACCAACTTGAGGTGATGTCATTAGCAGAGCTGAAGAGAGAGAAGATAATGCTTGAAATTAGATTGTTGAAAAAAAAGCTGCAATCACCATAAATGTTTATTTATTTATTATTTTTCATTTTGATGATAAGCTTTTAGTTTTGTAAATAATAAAAATCCTTTATTTATAGAAAAAATCAAAATTTTTCAAAATAGCATTTGTTGTAATGAAAATTTAATGCATTTTTTACACTGAAAACAATTTTGTTAACATGAAATATATGCATTCTGTTTGAAAACACTTCCTAACTCAAATAATTATATGTGTCTTGTTCTGAGAAAACTGGGCATAATGCATGAGCGTAAAGTGTCATCCCAGATTAGCCTGTGCACTCCGCACAGGCTAATCAGGGACGACATTTTCCCCCTTTACTTGATTTTCGGTAATGAGGGACTTCCTTGAAACTAAAAAAAACATAAAAGCGGAAAGTGTTGTTCCTGATTAGCCCATGTGCGGACAATTTACGCACATGCATTATGCCCAGTTTTCTCAGAACAAGAGCCATATATGGACTCTGCTAAGTATACAAAAAAGGACTTCAGCTTGATTTTCAAATGTATATTGTGTGCAGTTGTGTCAGTACTACTGACAAGTTCAATTCTGTTTTATTATTGAGAAGTATGATACGATGGTCTACCTTTCAATGTAACTGTTATTTATTGTTGAAGGATACATACTTTTATAGTTCGATTGTTAAATGGTATTACTAGAATTGGTAACATGTATCATATTTTATGTTATAGTTTTACTGTACATACATGTATTAAAATTATTTATTTGTTAATTTAATTTTTTTTCTGTACCTTAATTAAAATATGTTAAGGCTACAAAATCCCTGTATCGGAGCCCATTCTGCATCCCATGATATGGTACTTCCTGCTGCCTGTAGACAAACACATGGGTGCATAATGAAATTTGGATAACAATGTATGAATGTAGGCAATTAGGCTTCTATATGTATTAAGAATAAATGTATATAACTATTTTTTACCTGGGTATTGATAGAATGATATCCCATTATATTGACATATGCATCCTCGTTGAGATGTGAAGCTTTAATCTGCAATTGAGTGCAATCCACAACGCCAACAACATTCGGAAAGTTGGCTATGCCTTGGAAATCCGTCTTTACCTTGTTGACATCATGCATATTTAGAGGGAACGATATAAATCTTGATGTAGTTTTCCTGCTAGCGAGCATCTCAGTGAACTGTGTCACAGCCCTCGACACTGACGGCTGTGACAAATTATGAATGTCAACATCATTTATCTGGAAATCATCAGACGCAAAATAGCGTAGGGTGAGAAGGATTTTCTCCAAAGAAGAGACATCTTTGGCCCAAGTGTTTTAGGTGATAAACGTTCACCACATTCTTGATTAAGCCGGTCGATGCCATCGTTATCTAACCGATGTCTTCTTACAACCTCAATGTTTGTGAGGTTCTCAAATGTGTCCAGCCTTTCGTTCATATCTACAAGTCGATAAATTAACAAGGTTTATATTCATTTATATTTTGTGTAAGAAAAATACACAAATAATAATAAATTACTACATTTTGTAATAATTAAATGTCAATTAACATCAGCGTCTACATTTGGGGAAAAATAATCATGAACACATGATAGTGTGATGCATTTGGTTGCTAATTGCTTCATTAGGTGGGGTATCATTTGATGGGTCAGGTATTGATTCTTAAAGGCTTATTTGATTTTTACAAACCAAAGTTAATTTGACATTTCAAAGGCAATACGTATGTAAAAACGGCAATATACCATCCGGTTACAAATAAAATATGAACATTTCAACAATGTTAACAACGTTAGCATGACAATAACTTAAAATAGAAACCAAAGAAATACTATCATGTTTTTCTTTCAAATCAGTATAAAAGTTAAAATTTTAAATGGTTTTAAATTAAAAAAATGACATTTGATTACACTTTCTCCAATTTAATAAATGTTACCAATTCTAAATCCATACAGTGCTATACAATTATGAGCATCAAACCACAACGCAACATAAATGGAGTGCTTTTCCATCGTTATGTACCTATTTTCATAGAAAACGTTCATTTGAAGTTTTCCAAAATGTACGGAAACTGACACCTCCGCCATTTTTGTTTTGACGGAAAGCTACTGTATCTACGGAGGTTTCGTCACTCAATAGTGTCGTATTTTGTATAAGAGGGGAGGTGAATGTTTCCAAATACTATTAACTTGAATGATTATAATAAATAAATACTGTCAAAATATATTTAATAAATTGTGTACACACATTTGAGGGGGTAAACTTACGAAGATGGGTATTTATGTTACGTAATTAACACATTAGTTGCCTTTCACTCATTTAAAATGTAAACATTATTTACCAATGTTTAATTTTAATTTACCTGTGATGGTTCGACGTGAAATTCGATATTTGTTTTCATAAATCAACACAAACTGGCCAATACAAATTTTCTCTAAGAAAATTCTATAAGTTTAAGACAGGTGTTAAGGTTTCTAACTTTTTTTAGTAAAATTCGGCCACTCTTAGAAAATTCTCATAGATTATAACGTTTCTTAGAAAAAAACTAGGAAAATTTACAGTTATAGTAAAATACTTAGAAAAAACGTGAATTCTTAGCGAATATTTTGTCTAAAAAAGTTTCAGAATACCGCCCCTGGAAAAGTGCTTTTTGTACTTAATATTAGAATGAATATAACAATCATATTCTGAATATGAAATTAACAGTTTTGACTGAGAAAATCACCAAAATGATGTCCATTTAAATTTGATATATTAATTCAAATTCACATAAATAATTGTTCAAAAACACAAAATAACTTCAACTCTTTTCACACAATATTGAGAAAAATGCACAGTTAATGATTGCTATTGATTCTTTATTATGCCCCTCTTCAAAGAAGAGTTTGAATGTCGGTAAACCAGTTGGTTTCCGATCCATAACATGTCAACGAATTGATCGATTGGCTTGATTCTTCACATGTGCATTGGCCTTGGATAGTTGGTGACCCCTACAGAAATTGGGGTCACTAGGTCAAAGGCCAAGGTCACTAGCACACTTAAGTGTGAAAATCGTCTGATCAATCACTTGCCAACGATTTGACCGATTAGCTTGATACTTCACATGTGTGTTGGCCTTGGACAGTAGATGACCATTATTGAAAGATGGGTCACTAGGCCAAAGGTCAAGGTCACTATCACACTAAGTGTGAAAATTGTTTTCAATCAATAACTTGTCAACGAATTGGCCGATTGGCTTGATACTTCACATATGAATTTGCCTTGGACAGTAGATGACTCCTATAAATATATGGGTCACTAGGTCAAAGGACAAGGTCATTAGCGCACTAATTGTGATAATCGTTTTTTATCAATAACTCGTCAACATATTGACCGATTGGCTTGAACTTCACATGTGCATTTCCCTTGGGTAGTAGATGACTCCTATTGAAATTGAGGTAACTATGTCATAGGTCAAGGTCACTATTACACTACGTATGAAAATCGTTTCCGATCAATAACATTTCAAAGAAATGACGAATTATCGATACTTCACATGTGCATTGGCATTGGACAGTAGATGACACTTATTGAAATTGAGGTCACTAGGTCAAAGGTCAAGGTCAATATCACATGAAGTGTGAAAATTGTTTCTGATCAATAACTCGTCAACCAATTGACTGATTGGCTTGATACTTTATATGTGCATTGGCCGTGGGCAGTAGATGACTCGTATAGAAATTGGGGTCACTAGGTCAAATGTCAAGGTCACTATCACACTAAGTGTGAAAATAGTTTCAGGTTAATAACTCGTCAACGCATTGACCGATTGGCTTGATACTTCACATGTGCATTGACCTTTGAAAGTTGATGAGCACTATCGAAATTGGGGTCAAAGGTCAAGGTCACTATCACACTTAGTGTGAAAATCGTTTCCGATCAAAAACTTGTCAACCAGTTGCCCGATTGGCTTAATACTCCACATGTGTATTGTCCTTGGACAGTTGATAACCCCGATTGAAATTGGAGTTACTAGGTCAAAGGTCAAGATCACTGTCACACATTAAGAGTACAATCGTTTCCGATTAATAACTCGTCAACTGATACAACGATTGGCTTGATACTTCCCATGCGCATCTGCAATTGACAGTTGATGACCCCTATTGAAATTGGGGTCACAAGGTCAAGATCAATGTTACACACTTAGTGTGCAATCGATTCCAAGCAATACCTCGTCGACTGATTCACCGACTTCCCATGTGCATTGGCCTTGGACAGAAGATGACCCCTATTGAAATTGAGGTCACTATGTCAAAGGTCAAGGTCACTATTACACACTAAGTGTGAAATTGTTTCCGATCAATAACTCGTCAACTTATTCACCAATTGGCTTAATAATTATCATGTGCATTGACTTTTGACATTATATTACGCTTATTAAAATTGGGGTTACTAGGTCAAAGGCCATGGTCACTGGCACAATAAGTGGGAAAGGCGTTTCTGATCAATAACTCTTCATCGAATCGACCAATTGGCTTGATACTTCCCATGCGCATTGGCCTTGGACAGTAGATGACTCCTATCGAAATTGGGGCCACTAGGTCAAAGGTCAAGGTCACTGTGACAATAAGTGTGAAAATTGTTCCTGATCTATAACTCATCAACGAATTGACCTATTAGCTTGATACTTCACGTGCGCATTGGCCTTGGACAGTAGATGACCCCTTTTGAAATTAGGATTTCCGCAAGGTTTTGCTAATTACAGATCTCCTCGTTAGTGTTACTCTGTATTTGATTTACTGTTAATGTTATCATTCTCATGCTCACGAAAAACCTGAATAAAATATGATTCAAATACGAAATGTAGCATAACATTTAATAATGATATATTAGAAATTCCGGTTAAAAATTGCACATAGTGTAATATTCATTGGGATAAAATATGATGAAAATAATAACCACGATACAATAATGTAAGAACCAATAACCGGATCGCCAAAATAACGTAGGAATACGTTATCCACCTGTTTCAAACTTAATGTCCGTCATTCACTTTATACTTATGATCAAACTGGCTTATATAATAAAATATTTAGTTTCTGACAACTTACTTTCAATTTGAGTAGCTGGCGCTAAATTAGTCCTTAACACGAAAACCAGAAGAAGACATGTCTGCATGAAGTTTTCATAAATTATGTTTTATGACCAGACATCTGCTGCCCGTGGCTTATGAAAACGTGTTGCTATTTAATATTTGTTGGCACGGTATAAGATATTAGATTTGTGTTGAACACAGACGCAATATAAATACAGATCTATCAATAAACAAGATTATTGCTTGATCTTTGATAAAACAACGCGATAAAAATGCTCAAACGAAGAATGTAAAATGTGTGTAAACAATTGAATGAAACAAGTACTTCAATCAAGAACATTTATTTAATGAAATAACAATTACAATTGGGAGTATATCTAACTCTAACTCTGACAATCTCATCTTTTGTTGGCAATACCATTACGTCGCAAAATGTTCAAAAGAGTGAATGATTGAAATCAGATGCGGCGTTGCGTGGAACTATTAGAAATGGATACACGTTCAGCGTCGTTCTTGAATTCCGCTACTCACGTGACTGCGCCCACTTATCAATTTTAGCTAATTGTCAAAAGAAGAAATATAATTGTTTAAAAACGCAATATATTTTCTTTTGTAAAAATGGTCTTAGAAAATTTCACTTACAAGGGTTTAGAAACATTCTCAGAAGGAACTATATCCCTCTATCTTGCAAATAGTCTTTCAACGCCATCGGCGCTGTCGTTTAGTTCTGTTTTTCACTAACACAGTAATTATGAATGTTATGTCACGGAAACGCAACTCCAGCTTTAATAAGGTTACTGTCAATTAGTTTCAGTGAAAAATGTTATAGTCGGTTCATTTAAAATAACTAATCTGTACTAACTTTTGTAGTATTTCACAATCTTTTCAGAACATATTACGATCTAGTCATGTAGCGGAACGTTGTTATATAGGGTCATATAATGCTGCCAACATTTTCATTGACGCTTGTAAAATAAAACTTGATTATAAGTCTTCCCCTTTTTCATACGAAACTTTATACATGATGTAACTATTTAAGGTTAGACACGGATGCATTTGAATAAGGTCTTCATCTATGGTAACGATACACTACATTTATCAACTTACATATCATATCACGTGGTTTTCGGACAAATTTGAGCACAGTCTATATTTTTAATTCTTCGGCTTATAACATATTATTGACAAAAGAAAAACGTATAATATGCATTCGCTGATTTTAGTAACGTTTGCGACAACCCATGGAGTTTATTTGTTGAATGTGTTGTGTTTCCCTTTTCATCAAGGGAAACGTTTTTCCTCCGTCTCTTAAGGCTCCGCTCAGACCGGTTCAGGCATAAGTGATTTTTTGACTGTGTCCTTTCTCTACTTGAATCTTGAACCCTTCAGTTTAGTATAATTCGATTTGTTTAGCTCTGTGACGATTAAGAACAATGTGATACGATAATCTCGATTGAAAATGGATCGTGTAATCAAAGAAAAGAACTGTTTGAACAAAGGCGATTAACACAAATACCACGATTCACATCAGTAGTTTATAAGACTTGATAGGAGCAATATGTTTGTTTCGATATTGCTGCCATGTCTTCAATCGTGATGCTAAGCGTGGTATTCTGACGCAACATTTTAAACCTTAAATTTGTACACCTTAGATAGAAATTTTCGTCACGTAACATTCCTGGACTCTGTTCGTTGTCTTTCCGCATCATGCAATACCATCTCTTCCTTACGATGCCGAATAAAAAGCTACGAGGTTTTAACGTTTTTGAATGGTTGTCCATGGTTCGTTGAATATCCTGAAACCTGGATCATAGATTAAATATTCGGCGTCAAAATAGTCATACTTTAAAAATACGGATGTCAAAGCTATTTTAATTCGCGTCTAAAAACGAAGTTCCAAACAGCGTTCAAATAAGAATTTCGTATTGTCCAACATCGTCGCAAAAAGACACCGAATCATTCAAGATTTTTGCCAAAGTCGCTTTAAGAAACCCTTCAAAAGCTCAGTGAAAACTAGTTTTATTGTCCCCCGCCTTAGGCGGAGGGAAATTGTTTTGGCGTTGTCCGTCCGTACGTCCGTCCGGAACTTTTGTGTCCGATGCCATATCTCGGCAGGGCTTTTGCGGATTTCATTGAAACTTAGTACGAGTACATATATGGATAAGAGGATGATGTACGCCAAAAGGCATTGTACACCATCTGTTAATAACGGAGTTATGTTGCTTTGAGTATATATATATATATATATATATATATATATATATATATATATATATATATATATATATATATATATATATATATATATATATATATATATATATATATATACAAATAGCATTGTACACTATCTGTTAATAACGGAGTAATGGCCTTTTGTATATTGAAAAAAAATGCTTTTTAATATGAGCTTAGAGCTTATATTAATCTCCATGTACAAATGAGCCAGAGCCATGAAACTTTCCATAGTTGTTCTCAATCATCTAGTGGTTCTTAACATTCAACACCCATTATCCTATGGGCTAAAGTCAAGGTCACACAATGAGGTCAAAGGTCATTATTTTGATGAATTATTAATAATTTAGTCACTCCTTTACTATGCATGAAGCGATCCTGCATATTATTTTCTGCAAACCAATCACAGGTACACATGAGTTAAAAAACAATTGACAAAAGGCACAACCCTTCATTTATACCTCTTTTTTTAGTTTTACAACCATCCATGAACAAAATTTTATTTGGAGGGGGATATCAATTCAACAAATGTGCTTGTCATCCAAGTTACGGTCCGCATTTAAAACATATCAAGGATAGATTCTCAGTGATAAACTTTCAAAAGACGTACAAAAGAGTATATTGTGCGTTTGAATACGGTTGTGATTGAATATGTCTTTAAAGGTGCGCTCATTTAAGCATACTACAATCTGTTCTTTTTATTTAACAGCAGTAATCAATTAATCTTTAATCATAATGCAAACTTGCAAATCAATATAAACCGTCATGCTCAAATTACAATAATTATATAAAGGCTTTGCAAGTTCGTTTTAGATTAGATTTGTTCCTTATTCTACTCGTGGTATGTTAAGCATGCGTGTTTGATCTAAATTATAAAATTTATTTAATTAGAAGTTAAATTTAATTGAATACTTTTGCAACTACGGCGGTGCATTGTACTGGAGCTGAAAATGCGTGTAATATATTTTGGAATTAAAAATGTAAATTCTTGATCTAGATTTATTTTACCCCGAGGAACACGTGAGTTTATTGTTATCGTACATTTTACTCTGGCCATTCATCATTTTGTTGTAATATTATGACACAAATTTGTCAACACTATCTCTGCATTTTTAAAAAGTATATCTGATGAGGAACATCTGTTCTGTTGGGGAAAACCTAATGTACAATAGCAATATTTAGCTTTGTTTATGTCTATATTAATCAAGTATGTTTTCTTATTTCATAAACTATACACGATTCTTTAACACTATTATATATTAACATTTGCTAATTTCAATTCAATTATTTGTGTTCAGATCAACGTGGATTGAATGGAATGTCGGTGTATGCTTAATATTATCCGATCTTGGCAAAACCCGGTACGTTGTAGCTTGCAAACAATAGATCCGTCAGTGTTTTTTTTTCGGAAGACATTGTGAGTGCATTCATCGCGTGTTCATTCATTGTTATGTTCTTATCTTGATAAAACTTAATGATTAAAACTTCTTTAAATGAACTTTTCCGTAGAGGTTTGCATTTGTTTCATGTATGCCCCTATAATGCATTACGCTGATAGATGTAAACATCGGAACTCAAGATTTGGCAAATTTGTAAGATGAAACCACAAAACAAATAAATGAGTATGCTGATGTTACGATTTAATCCTTTAGATAAAAGTCTAAAACATTATAAGCGCGGCTATTCCACTTGTTAAATTGTCGTGTGTTTATTTTATTCTACTGAGTCTTGTGCTATCGACACTCTCGACGGAGCATAAGATACTTGTATTATTTTCGTTAGACCTACACATGCTTTACAAAAGATTTATACAATAGTTCGCAATGTTAAGCGATTGCAGGACTAAAAATGACAACCATAAAAAAGAGCTGCTGTTGGCCGCCAAGACGTATTGAACCAGCTAGGGGAGCTTTTGACGGAAACAGGTAAATATCATAGCATAATGCATTAAGTAAATAACGTGCATTTTTTTATATTCCGCGTGTCCCGCCATGTCTTCTCCAGGGCAGCATGTTAAATCCGAAAAAAATGCCGCACGTCATTACGACCAACTCTTCACGTATGCACGTGCCATTGTTCATGTTAACACGTTAAAGTCTTTCTGTTCAGCACGTTCAACTCGTTAGTGTGCAAGTACATTTCTGCGTTCGTACAGGATCAGACTTAAAATAAACACTTACGGCTTCAGGGATACTTTATTGCAGGTTAATGACAATCTAAACAGGCTATTTGTTTCTGTAGGTGTATGCAGTGTTCAAAGGAAGCATGTTTATTATTTTAATGATGCTATTGACATATTATTTCCATAATTAATGTCTGTTTATATGCAACATTACACATGTAATTAGTCTGTACACGTTTATTGTCACACAAAATACTTATTATTCATTTCAATCAATCTGACCAAGGCGCAATACAGCGGCACATGTATAAGTCTGCAATTAAGTGCTTTGCTGTTGACAGCCTTCGCGTCGGCGCCTGAAAAACTGCACGTGCGTACTTGAAAGGTACATATAAGGACGTTAAGAGTCGCAAGTGCGCATATAAGGAATTACACGCGCGAAATTGAGAACTGCATCTGCACACGTTCAGATATAAATGTCACTGTCGGACCTGCGTACGCTCATATTGGTTTACTTGCGTTTTCACTTACTCACTTAGCAACTTACTTGCAGCACTTTAACAACTACATTTAAGATCCTGCAAAATATTGTTAAATCATTTGTACGATAAATTAAATATGCAAATAGCATAATTGCAAAGTACAATAATTGCCAATATTTTTTCTACAGAATTCATACACATCATTCATATGAATCTGTATCATGCGTTGTGTTTGATTTCTGAATAATTTCTTAGAGTTATTAGTGTGTTACAATAGCTGCAAATATAATAAATCGCGTTTGCTTCATAAGCACCCAATAACATGAATTATGACATACGATTAACGAGTATTGCGTTAGTAATTTTAAGAATCATTATAAGTCATATTTGCATTTCTGTTGCTGTTTGATGATTTTTATTCTTTTGTCATATGAAAATGCTTTAACTTTTCCCAATCGCTTAGGAATAAAAGGCATGTACACGCATGTTTGAGTGTATAAACCCTTGGTTATATGGCTAAAGGCTCACAGTTAAAATCACATGTAAGAGCCGTTTGTTCGTCTGCCGCTTTGTCAATTATTCGGTCGGTTGGTTTTCGTGTCGTCGAGACGACTCTAGTAACAACAACAAATTATGTACATAATTATATAACCCCTTGTTCCAATCGCAACCAATACATATATACAATAACTAACAAACTGCTTTACATATTAAAGTACATTTAAGCATCCCCCCCCCTGTGTTTATACTTAAATCAGACTTTACTGCAATCACACGGCAATAAATCCTAAACCAATCATAGGACTCACAAGTATGTGCATGCAGGGCTTGTTTTCCTGATTTTGTAGAGCGGCCCTGACCTCCTTACTTTGTATAAAAATTCGTACAACACTTTGTAAAATTGTAAAACAAAATTAGTCGCGAACTTCAGAGAATTGTGGAAAAGCAAGTCGCGAACTTGTAAAAATTGTGAAATTGAGTTTGTTATGCATTTGTATAGTAAAGGCATGTTTTGTATTTGCATTATATTTTAATTTCTTTAAATAATGCATTAAAATAATTTCAAGTGTCTTGGCACTGTTTTTTACAACAAATAACCACTTACAATCAAAACATCTGATTAAAAATATTCAGACAGGTAAACTCAATCTCAAATCATAGGGATGCCTAGCCTCTGTCATTATCTTGTCTGGTTTATGTGAAATATTTTTTATGTAAAGAAAACAAATAATGTCATTTTCTGGACCTCAAACTTTACAGAAATTCGCCCCTGCGGAGTTGTTGGCATTGTTCAACACTAATGAACGCAATAATTAAGTTATTAGTTACGGATCAAGTATTTCAGTTAAACAAAATTCTAAGCTCCTTCAGGAGCTTTGCTTGCTGAATTAATGTTGTCAACGCTATATTTTTCTACTTTAAAATTACTGGACTGGACTTAAGAGGCTTTTTTGTCTATTATTTTGACAACATTAACTGTGTAATTAAACACATGTGTAACAATTATTTCGCATTATTTGCATTTTCGTTTTTTAAACTAAGCTTGTTATTGTTAATTGTTGGAAATATACAATTTGAAATAGTTAATTTAAAAGTCATTATTAATGCTGCAACATCGTTGACAGTTTTTTTAGAGTCGCTAAACTATATTATATTATCAATGTAGCTCTTAGCTTGTAATCATAACCTGTATATATTGGTAAACAAAACTTTATGTCATCATGATTGAGCTCACACAGAGTGCGTATGCTCATGTATAGATCAATCCACATACAGAACTATTCTAATTCGTACAACAAGTTTCGTACCCAAGTTGAGCCTCGTTTTGTAATATGAGTGAACTACGAAATCAATTCAAACTAAAAACTGACGAAAGTTAGCGATTATGTAGTTTTAAAACACACTTATAATCATGTGCATATTTTGTTTGGTGAACTATTACTGTTGGTTATGTAAAGGATTTTACATTTGTATTGCAAACAGGTAAGAAATTGTGTTTTAAGCATGTCCTTTCTCACAAAAAAGATGCTTAAAGCGATTTTCTTGCGAAAATATGTACAAAAACGTTTGAAAGTTATTGTTTGTGTTTTTGGCGTTCAGCAACAATATTTGGGCGTAAATTAAATCCGTTCGTACACTAATGAAAGCTAAGACACTAAAATGAATTGTAATTTTGAATTGCAAAATGACAGATTTAGACAGTTTTGAGCAAAAAAAGTCCGATTTTCACAGTTAAAAATTGCATTTTTGTAAAGTATTGTGGCAGTATTAGATTTGTGAAATGTCCATGTCGAAATTTTATAATGGCCATCCGCGGCTATTTTTTAAGAAGGAACAAAACTTGGCATGGGACACCGCATAGCAAGTTTCATCGAAATCGTAGCCTATGTCAGACAGGTGGAATGCCGCAAGTGCGAACACTCAGTGCAAAAATATTTATAAAATGGTATACTTAATGAAAAAGAATGAATGTTGCTATACAAATTAGGTAATAGGTCTTGTTTAGGATTACACGAAGTAACGTTACACTTAGGCTAAACATGCATGCTGGCTCAATTGTATCAATCATTTTCTGCGTTCATTTCTTTGTATGATTCTTATACCTTGCGTTCGATACCTGCTTGTGGTCTTACTGCGGCCAACTTGTTAATACATTAATTTTATCATGTATCGTACTGATTTGTGTATTTGATTTAATTAATACACATTTCAACCATACAGTTTAATTTATTATAAACTAGAAATCTATATGTTGTCGACACGAAGCCGCACATGAGAGGCCTAGTTTGACACGGTACAGTGATTTAGGTTATGGAATAACAATATAGTCCTAAACAATTATATGCGGGTCAAAATCTGTATAATTGACCATGTGCTATCCAGCGTTAGTTAATGTATCTTTTGTTTGTGTGCGTGTGCGTGTGTTGTATTGAAAGATTTTATCTTTAATACAATCTATTGTATTAATTCATTAATTTCAAGTCCTACTAAATTGGGCAAATTCGACAATGCTACATCGAGTACTCCGAGAGACGCTTCCGATCTCAAACGTCCTAAAACCAGCCAAGATTTAGAGGTAAAATTACTTTCAATCAATATTGTGTTGGTCAAATAAATAGTAAACAATTAGAAAGTGATTAACAATCTATATTTGTATTTAATATACATGGTTAATACTTTAATTGTTTATTAATCGATGTAGCAACTAAAACACCTATTACCTTTAAGCTATTGATATCCATCCATCAGAAGCAATACCGGGTATATGAGTAAAACTGCTTGATTATACGCGTTAGTGTGAATATGGGTGTTCTATGCTAGCGTAGGGGCAGGGAAAAGGGACATACCCCATTGCGTGCTCGTTTGTAATAAACGGTATGGGACAATATGACTGAATTCAAATGACAGCTTGGCGAGGGGTTGCAAAATGGTCACCTATATCTACATTTTAGTTTAAAAGAACTTGTACATGTGTTAAGGAAATAATACGCATTGTTAATTTCTCAAGAATGAATAGGCAAAGGTCCAATTAACGATGGTACGTCATATAATAATTTTTATAATTGTCTTATAAAATGATGATCATATTACGTAGGTCCCATTTGAAGATGTTGTCTATATTGCCTTGTCCCTGCGCGTTGGTCGGTCAAATCCTTGGTCAGAAGAAATATTGACTATATTTTCCGCAATAAATTAAATTAACACGTTTTGCCAATTACTTAGGAGATAAGGACGCCATATATCTATGATTTTCCAAACTGCTGTCGTTTTTAGAATGCGAAACAATGACAGTTGTTTGTTTTGAGATCAAAATGTCCAGCTTCAAGTTCACAGTTCTAAGTGTACTAGTTTCCTGCACAATATCTATAGGAAGACTTTAATTGCAATAACTGGTTACTCGGAACAAGGCGTACTCCATTGATGTTGAGGTAGACTTATTTACAACACCACATATCGACCACTAAGACGGTAGTCGAGGTCATACATTGTTTACCAACTTCTTCATTATATATTAACATTATAACGTTCCATCGTGTTTATCTAATTTCAGGTAAAACTATTAGCTATGTTGAAGGCTAACAAAACAGATTCGGCAATCTTGAATCAAGACACACTGTGGATGTTGTATCACACTGTAAGAACACGGTGCTGTTATGTTTTTACTGCACATATACACAAGCCCGATATTTCTTGTTGAATAGTGAACATCAATAACTCTCTGACTTTTGTTAAAATCAATATATATATATATAATTTAAAATAAGTGTCTTTTCGTCTTTGAATTTGTCCAACGGGTTGTAGAAAGAATACACGACGAGGCTTGCCGAGTCGTGTAAGCTTTTCGGAAAGTCTGAACAATTCAAGCAAAAAATGCTTAAACAATCAAAATAGAAGTCCTTAATTGTGAAAACAATAACTAAAACAGATGGCAGTAACTATTGCTTAGTGATAATATCAATATTGTGTCTAATATGTCTCATTTATGCTACTTGAAATAATCCTGAAGAATTACATGCAAACGCAGAGTAGAGAGACATCCAGCGCTCGATGTGTCGTTTCAAATTAAATCAGTATTCCATATGTTACTCACACAAGTAGAACACACACGGTTTTTAGAACTTAAATTCTTGCTACACTTAATAAAAGAACCCAAAATAAAAATGGATGCCGTTTTAAACATTAAGCTGAATTTGTGTACACCCTCGTCAATCGCAATGCAGAATATGTATCTGCACCGATAATGTTAATGTTAGTCTATAAACATCTCACTGGCTCTTGCTCTTCTCACATAAGTGTTTGGATCGATTAAAATATGCATAGCTATTTATGACCGGTTTTGTTTGCCTTCATGTTTTGTTGAAAATCTACACATGCCAATCCGCCTTTTTCATTTTGAAACAGTTGGTGTGAGAAGGATATTCTTTGTTGATATGTTTTATCAACTAACGAAGGAAAGACCAATTTATCAAATAAATCACCCTTCAAATTCCACGTCTATTTCTTTGAATAGTAAAATCAATGTTCTTTTAAAATGTTCTTAATCCGTCAATTGTTCAACAAAACACTTAACTTAAAACATAACCTCATTCGAGTACACTCAAAGTTTTCAAATTTAGTCTCATTCGTTGTCATTTTAGCCAAACGTTTAAATTTAATGTGACTCCGTTTCAAAATGCCCAAACACTAGCTTCACTCGCTACATTGAATTCCATGATGCAATCAATTGATTACAACAGTGGGTAAGCGCGTGCCATGTGGCGATTTGTTTTGCATTTAGTAACCAAATACAAAAAACGCTGTGTTCGATTGATAACTTTCGGCTAGTATTCTTATACGGTACATACATTTGAAATGTACACATTGCATATATATGTATATTAAAATGTACGAACAAGTAAATTAGGATGTTGAAACATGTTTGCGAGTTAATGGGCCTTCAAGTCATAACTTAAACGGACCTGTCAAGTCAAAAGAAAAGTAAAAACAGAGCGATACATGCAGGAGCAGGATAGAAACTTTTCTCTACAAATTCATTACGATCTAGTATAAAACTATATACAAAGTATTGATATTTAGGCATTACTTTAAGTTGATGAAATATATATATACAGTGGAACTTGCCGAGCTTTTCATTATTGCATGCGTCGGAACACTTAGACATACTGCAAACATCGTTTAAATCATTGTACACATTCATCGTACGCAAAGTTATGTAAATTAAAGTTTTATGTGTGAATGTGATCAAGGAATGTAGTTACAATACCCTCATTGTTTAAAGTTATTTTGTAAATAATATAAACTCATGGAATACCAAAAACAAGTTAAAAGATCGGCGATAAAATTAGGTTTGTAGAAATAACTCGAAACAAACATCTCTGTTAACACCATCATACATATAGTAAAAAGTTTACTTCGCTTATTTCATACTTGATTCCACACTCAATCTCTCTTTAATGAGTTGTTTTTAGTACATGAATTAATTTAATACATGATTCTGACATGGTTCGGTAAAGCGCGAGAACGTCCAATTTGTTGCTTATTCTTTTGTCGCTTCGTTTATTAAACTTTTAATGAATACGTTACATCTTTTTTCATAGGATCAGAACAAAGGAGGAACCGAAATTGAAGAGTTCGTAAGCAGTCGAATATTCTTTAACAAGGATAACAAGGTTAATTTCCGTGATTCTGAACTAAAGAGCAAAATATATGATATCAATTATTGTTTTTTTATGAAGTATTAATTATAGATTAAATATGTTATGTCTTTTTTGGCTCATTTACTTTTTACTTTTTTATAGAGAATATAGCATCACAAAGGTTTGATGTATTTTACTATCAATGTACGTTTTTGGACCGCCAATTAAAAGGGCAATGCAATATATCAGATTTTACATGAACTCTTTTGCAGCTGATTTTTCCAGTCTGCCCAGCTCCAAAATTACCATGTCCTTGACAGATAACATACTTTTTAGAAATGTTTAAAAGTGAAAACAATCTATTGATGCATGAGGGATGATCTCAGCAGTTGTTACGAGGAATAGAGTCATTAGTGCAAACTATTAACCTACATGAAATAATACCTAAATATTTAGGAAATGTCATTGTTCACAAATTCACGTTAACATTTTTTCTTTAACAATTGCCATACCAATATTTGATTATCAAAAATATCGTGCATGTTAACATTTATTATTATAAAGTCTTCCCAAAAATCAACAAGTCGAAAAAGCCTCTGAAATAATTAAGGTATCAAACATTGTTGAGCTTGCGTTTATATATGTTATCGCACTACATAACTGAGTTTCCAACAACTTTCGATAAACACTATGTCATAGCTTGCGTATACGTCATGCAACTAATCGTGTTTGTAATAACTACACAAGGCGATACTTCTTTTATAAAAAGTAATTTATTTTAATTCTATGTAGTTTTTATCCCTTTTATTCAATTCAAACCCAAAATAAGCGACACAAATAAAAATGCAACTTATTTACCAACCAATTTTATCATCCCAATTTATTCAAGATTTACCATCAGTATTTTAATAGTACATGTATCATTTTATGGCGTAAAACAATCGATCAAAGAATCACTTGTTAACGTTTACCGCTGGTAGCGATTCTTTAGAATCTGTATGATTGCATATTTGTGTTTTTTTTGGACTCTTTGCAGTTCACACTTTTGAACCCATCGGTTAGCCTTGACAAATCCAACGGCTTTTATACTCATCTTAATCAGATATCAAATGATTTAAAAAGCATTGACATTAAAGTATATATTTCCAGCTTGTGTATTTGTTGTTCATTTCAGGAAAAAAACGACCCTAAAGTTGTAGCAGATTGTAATGGAGCTGATCCATTATGTGAGCTGAGCGAAGTTGGAGTTTTTATAGCCGACACTCTCAATGATGACAAACTGAACCCATTCAAAACTCACAAACTTCACAAACGTGGTAGCTAGTTATCTGATGATATGCCCTAAGATACAAATTGCAATGCTTTTCTTCCTTATTTTCTTCAATTTTTTAGGTTACTGTAAGATTGGCATTACGTATTTTGTAAGTTTGATAATAAAACAACGAATAATTCTTGTGAAGGTAAATCGATGGGCCCAATATATTCAGGATTTTAGTTTAACGAACACTAGTACTTGCAAACGTAAATATACTAAACATTGAATCGGTTATATATATTGCAAAGTTCATTGCAATGCATCATGTTTAAATTACATCAAAATCATTATTATTAATGTTTCCTGACAAACTCATCAGGGTATATTCTGCTTTCACTAGTTTCAGGAGAAATTAATCATAACACGCCACGCAGCGAAGATGAAAACAATGAAGACATATTGCATTTATTTTTATTCGCGATTTTGTTCAACCGCAAAGAACTTGCCGAAATAGCGTGGGCCCGTTGCAAAGATCACATTGGTTGGTAGTTTGGTGACAATTTATAAACACTTCCCAATCTGTAATTGCATTTGTCAACGTTATGTTTTTTGTTATAAAAAGTTGGTTGTGATTAAAAAAAATTTTATACTGCTTTTGAAGTGATAAGTGTAAATAAGTGCACGCTTTTCCTGAGAAAATATTGGTGTATATCAGAACGACTATAATCATAGCTTATTGTTTAAAGGCGCTGCCCTGATCGCCAGTTCTCTTCTTAAAGAATTATCAAAGATAGCAAAGATGGCGGCTGAGTTCGACATTGCAGAGGAGATTTCAAAAGTTTCCGAGTAAGTTCAATATTATTGAATCATTTATTTACAAGCCATACTCGTTCTTTTTACATGCCCACATGATATATCCATTTGAATTTAAACATTTTTGCTGCGAATTTTGAAATATTCAAAGTGTGCATTGTTGTTTTAAACGTATTTTGATACACATTATCACGGAGCTATGTTTGCAGGAAATATGAGCATAAAGCATATGAGGTGTTAACATTATGCTACAAAAGCAATCACGGAAAGGCGCATGATTTGCTGATTCGAAAACTGGATAAACCGTTCGAATCAACAACACTTTTGGATATCGCTTATGCAAACAATATGTGGAATTTTATGAGTCATACATGCTGTCAAACTAAACTGAACCTCATTTGGAGGGGAAATATTGCGATCTTTACACAGAGTTGGAAGGTCAGTTTTTTTTCGTGCATTTCATACAACCTAAAATATGTTCATTAAAGTTTGGAAGTTAGTACTCCGTTTTACTGGTAATTTCGTTATGAAGGTCTTTGTATCGTTTTCGTTTCTATTCATGCCAGATTAAAAACAAGTCGAGTCAACACAGGAAACGTTGAATATTTATAAATTGTCATTCAATTCTTTAACCGCAACAGTGTCAATGCACATCTCTCAAAAAACTGTATCGTTGATATACCCTCTTAACACAATTTACGATTATTTAAAATTGTGTACTGCTGCGTAAGTAATCCTTAAATGTGCGCGACGTATGTATGTTTTTGTTTCAGATTTTTCTGGCAATTTTCGTGCCGTTGGTGGTTTTTTGTATCAAGTTTAGAGGGACGGAAAATGAAAAAATGAGTGACGCCCCAGAGGTAATACACAGACTAACTATTAATTTAGTTGTTTATCCGCGTGTTATGGTTATGGTTGTAAAAACCAACACTATCTTCACCATAATTGTTTTTACTGTTTTTCAAGTAATTTTCGTGAAATCGATAGTGTATGCCACATACATAGATTTTTTACATTTTATCATAGCATGCATTACGTGGTATTTGTATTATAATTGTTGCTATTGTCGGACTAATTTATCTCTGCTGTTTCAATTTTTCGCCATAATGTATTTCTGGTAAAAGGAAAGCTAAGCACATGGTTGATTGAACAAATAGTAATAAGGTAATTGTAATCAGTAAAATGATTTAGGATTGTCAGTTATGCCAAATGTTCATCTTTTTTACAATGTTCTTTTCGTTTGTTCTTATGTCATGCTTTCTATGGACTATCTTAAATTCTGACAATTTAAGTGTCAAATATAAAACACTCTCACAATTTTTTTAAAACTTTTTAAACACATATCAATAAAACAGAAAACAACATTATTCGGATGCTTGCCGAGGAAATCTGAACGGTTTTCCGTAGAAACCGTACAGACATATCTTCATTTTTCATAATTAAAACAATTTTGTTTGTATATACAAATTAATATATCGACACAGCTTAAAATAAAACTTATAATAATAATAATAATAATAATAATACTACTAATACTTATACTACTACTACTAATAATAATGAAAACATATCGCTATAGAATCAATGGATACTAGATGGGAGTGTTATATACACTTTTATCAAACTTAATAACGTGTTTCTGATGATGGATTTGGCTTCATTTTCATTAACGTTAAGATTTTTCTTTGTTTCTATACTAGCAGTATTTTGATGAGATAAAATGACATAAACTAGCATTGGATAAGTGAGAATTAAATCCCTTTATATTTATATTCTTATGAAATTCAGACATGGACTTATCCTTTTTTATTTGCTAATTTAGTTGATAATTGCATGATTATTTGACAATTACAAATTTAAAAAATCAAAATGTTGGTGTTTCTGTTTATATTTTACAGTTGTATAAAAGTAGATAGGAATGATACAATACAATCTATGGAATAGTTGAGTGAAATCTTATATTTTTCATGTTCACGTATAGGGCATCAATCCTAATACGATCAAAGTAAGAACTGAGCATTCAAACAAGACCACTTACACTGTGCATGGATGCGATAACGAGGCTAAGCGCGCTATTGGCCTAATAAAAGCGTGGAAATACGTGTACACTGCGCCGATTTCAGTTTTTGTGCTTAATAGCGTAAGTCTTACTTTTTGCAATTATGTATGGCGTTTGCACGCCACTTTATTTATTTAACGTTTGTTTAAAACGCGTTGTTTTTGTACTAATAAAGATATTGACATGCTATCAAAAACCTATGACACGATTCTTCATTCAACACATATTGTTTGAATCATTATTTATGAACAAGTTTACAATATTAACATATCGGCAGTTATGGTAAAAAGGCTCATTAAATATTTTGAAGTAATGTTACAATCTCACGCAGGTGTCGTACGTAGTATTTTTGGGACTCTTTGCCTACTTCGTGTGTGTGGACCTAAATGAAAATATGACGATCACAGAATGGGCCGTCTGGGGTTGGAGTTTCACAATGCTCTGCGAGGAGTTCAGACAGGTATAGACACGTGTGCCTTTAATGTCACATCAAGGGTTTACATTTGGTTTTCATATATGAATATAAACTTGAGAATGTTGATAATAATATATCTCAAGATTCACCTTTGGGCGGTCAATCCAAAACACTTGAGGTTAAAATCGGTTTCATTTTAATGTTTTATTAAGGGCAGCATGTTTTTTCCTGTATTTTATATGTAAATTGTCACTTGCTTTTGATAGAGGCTAATTGCTGTTAAAAATAATTTAAATTCTAATATGTATTATGGAAATTCATTAGTCGCGCAGTACGTTTTATAAATGGTCTGTATTTATGCTTTCCCGGGGTGTATAGGGACATACAAACATATCTGTAAAAGCAAGTACTATTGATGTTTTCAATTTATCCATATTGTAAGGTTAACGAAAAGCACAAAAAAGATCAGTTGTTGTTTTTGATAGATTATCATATTTCATCCACTCGTGATTATATAAAATATATTGGTCAACTCGCGAATGCGTCAGTCGTGAACATATTGATGTCTTTGATCACTCGTTTAAAAATTAAAATTTATTAAAGTTTTACAGTTAAAATCGATAACAAATACACTGTATACATACTTTAATTACAGATGCGCTACAGTGGTAGAAAAACCGTATGGGCAAACACCCGGAAGTGGTTTGCATCTAAATGGAACATGTTCGACGCATTTAACTACGCGCTGTTCATAATCACGATTATACTGAGAACGATGCTGACTGGTAAACAGTTTGACATAGTTCGTTACTTTTACAGGTTTGTGTTTAAATTGAATTTTAAACATATAGACCGGCAACATATATTGAAACATTATCTCGTTATAATCGTTTGATAATGTTGTGTTTTGAAATGGACAAATCGTAACATAAATGTTTCATTCTGCGCACTCTGAACACTTTAATTTACATATCTAATGCAATGAAAATAGGTGTATAACACATATTATAGTTACTATTTGATTTTTGGGCAATTGAATGCATTATTTATTGGTGAAAAAAATACATTGTCTGGTTTGAGCAATGTGCTTGGGATATGTGAATGGATAAAATTACGTTGATATATACATTTGTTTAAATATTTAACCTATCAACAGCTCCCGTATTGTTATACATAAAAATACACAGCATATACATGAAGCCGTTATTTTCAGTTTCACGGTGGCGATGTTTTCCCTTCGTT
This sequence comes from Dreissena polymorpha, assembly GCF_020536995.1. Classification (NCBI taxonomy): domain Eukaryota; kingdom Metazoa; phylum Mollusca; class Bivalvia; order Myida; family Dreissenidae; genus Dreissena; species Dreissena polymorpha. The sequence continues at coordinate 87,648,300 of NC_068356.1, forward strand.
CTCTACAGAATTTCCTTGTGGACAAAAATATTGGTCCGAAGGTCATTATGATCAGAAAAATGGTAATATAATACATATATAATACAGTTTGCTATATTAAACATATCCGCATATTACTATAACATGTTGATGTATACGTCTCTTACGAAAATATCATTTTACCGTTGATTATATTTTCAGATGATTGATCTATTTATCTTTCTGAGCATTTTGGCGGTGTTTCTGTTTAGCATCGGTGTGATTTATCAGGCGAGTTTGTTCCCAAACTCACCTGCAACACCGAAATTGTTAGAAAGTATCATCTACATACCGTACTGGCAGCTGTTTGGAGAAATTACACTGGGATACTTAGAAGGTAGTTGTAGTGTATGTTTGCATTTTTTTAAAGGTCTGATTAAATCCCGTACAACGCACGTGCAGTTAAATATATATGTTTGTAATTCCATTGTTATATTTTGCAATGCAAGAATGCTTGTATAAAATACACCCTCTAAATAAATAATTGTTGAAGATAAAATGACATGATTATTGTGGTTGCACGGATTTTGATGCCCGTTGTTAGTGCCTTAGCAATCAACGTTGTTTACCTTACATATACTGAAATATATCCTGAAGAAACGACTATGATATCTTTTATAAGACATCACCTCATTTTAAATAATACAGCATTTTAAAATGATGCAGGGGATGACATAGATAATTGTACACGTGATGAAAGCATATGGCGTCCGGCTGGTGGGGTTGGTCGATGCCCTGAACATAAACCATTGGTTCCTTTTCTTGGTGCCGTTTACATGTTCTTGACGAACATACTATTGGTCAATCTGCTGATTGCAATGTTCAGGTAGTTAATTGCAAATAAAATATACTTTCTATGCACCAGTTGTATGATTTTTATTTTACATTTGATACACATGTGATAATAGTCATTTTTTCAATTATAAGGTTACCAGGAATCATTTTGGTTACCCATAACATCACATAAGAAATTAAAATTGACAAGAAACTGAATAGTCATATAACGGATCATCATGCCCAACATATTTACTAAATGTTTTTCTTAACTTGTAATAAGTCATGCATATAAATGTCTTTATGTGTCAATACTGAACTTTTCCATTTCTTTGAATCAGGATTTCAGACTTGGGTGATGAATTGCGACTTACATATCTATTGTACAGCATAAGTCAAGGGATTTTCGCTTTAATATTACCTTTATTATAAGATTATGCACTCATGTATTTACCTAGGTCAAACATCTTGTAACAATTCATTCACGAATACTATGTCTAAGTGCGTTTTTCTAGTTTTATTTATTTTCTTTAAATGTTTAAGTACGCAAAATGAATAATGTATGTTTGCTGTATGTAATCATTTATTTATAAATTTATTCATGAACCATTTATTGGCAGTAATTGTTCACGTGTTCTTATTGAGTCTATGTCTTTTGCATATTTAACTGTCATTTTATTTTATCATTTTAATTATCCTAGTGAAGAACGAACTAGCCCAACAAATCAAATAGGAAATGTATATGTAGTACACTGGAATCCTTTTTTTGTAATTTTGGTTTATACTTTTGGAACTATACTAGTTTTAAATTGTATTATTTCAATAATAATAATTATAATTAATGTACTTTGAAGCAATACTTTCCAAGAGATTCAGGACAGATCTGAGAGGATATGGAAATTTTACCTCTTCAACATCATACGGGAATATTCTGAGAGACCGGTTGTAGCCCCTCCATTCATTATTCTAATCCATATCTACCGTGTGGTTCGCCATGTGTTTGGAGGAGAGAATGGGAAGAAAGAGGAGCCAAACGAATTCAGTGAGTCTAATCTGCAGTGATTATATAATGAAGCAATCCGCTGCTTAAAATTGCACTTTGCTGAATTATGATTGTTAGTTTCGGTATAAAATACATTCTTTTCAGATAGCTTTAGCACTGAAACGACACTGTATGGATTGACAATTTCAAGAAAAAGTAGTTTCAGCGCATCAGTTATTTAAAGTAATTGCCATTGATGTTATTCATCTTTTAATCAGCGAATAACCAATTATATATGACCTAAATTTCCATCAAAATCGAGGGAAAAACTAGTTAAGGTTAAATATCGTTCAGTATTATAACTGATCAAAATGTGTGAGTTGTTGAATATGTATCATCCGAAATCAGTTAAAGCCTTACAGTGTGTTAGTTCTTGTATACTTTTAGTTCTTTAAGTTAAAATTTTAGAGTTGGATGCTACTCCAAAATACCTTGATGACCTCGTAACATTTGAAACGACACAAACAAGGAAGTTTATTCAAAAAGCCAAAGACGAAACATCAACGCATGAAAACTCGTAAGATATCTTTTATTGCGTTAATTCGTTTTACAATAATTATTGATATCAAATTAAATTAGCGTAAATGGTTCAAAATAGATAAACCATAAAGGAAACATCAACAATGTTATTAAATATGTTCTTAATAATTTTTGTAAGTGCATATATGAAATACTCTTATTTATGAATATTATGGCTCTACATGATTTTCAACTTTATAATTTATTTGTGACTGTTATACGGGTCCTTCGAAAACGCAATACGGTCGCACAATACATTTACAACAAACCCGTAATACGTTGTTTGTGTTTGCTCGTTATTATAGTAATTATAGCTTTTAAAACGTGCATTTTTGCATTATCGAGTTCGGCAAGTTCTGACTTTATTAAATAGCGCTAATAAAAGGCATTATACGAAAGTTAATCGACACTTAAAGAGATAAACAATCCTTACAAGAAGATATATTTCTATAATGATAAGTTAAATTTAGTTAAAATGTCATTCGTGCTGTTATTTTTAAATTAACGAGGTGATGTTAATACATGATAAGTAAACCAAACGTGCTCTCATGCCTTAATCATTTGCACAATAGTGGTTTTAATTAATAAGGCAAAGGCAAAATAAATATAAAAATAAATAAATAAATAAATATATATATATATATATATATATATAATAAAAAATATATATATATATATACCGATTCTCATAATCAGCCCCCCAAAGCCACTAAATTGGCACCTATATAAGGTCATTGTCCATGCAAAGAAATTTAATACTTGCTAAAGTAGCATCAGCTCTTCTGAACTTAAATAAATATCAATATATATACATTTCTTTCGTTGTCATACCATGCTTCGGAGAAGGATATTGATTTTCTTAAGATACAGCTATGCATGACATTTTTTATACAGACCACGAGGCAATGAACAAGTAGAGGAAATGGCCTACGAATCGAATATTAAATATAGGCGTGTACATGTAGCGAACGAAACGATAGGTAAGAACTTTGATATGTAAATTGATAACATCTTACATTGAAACCTTTCTTTCAATACACATGTATGCTGATGATTTCAGTTGACAGTATACATTGTTTAAAGGTTTGTGGAGTTTTTATTTTCCGAAAAAGCCTTGATATCAACTTGTATCATACATGATCCGTTTCATTAAAATGTACATATCAAACGCGTGCTTTCGCTTGTTTGGAATCTTCTTCTCAATATAGTTATCTTATAAAACAAGAAATATATTATCATTGCATAATATTAGATCTTGGTTAACAAATAACATTTTTATCTGTTTTTAAAAGTGTATTTCGTTATAAAATCAACATGTCGTGTCGCGATTAGAATTCGCTCGATTTATGTTAAAGAACCGATGATAGTCAAACTATAGCAATTATTTTAACTTCAAGCTGGAATATACACTTATGTTTTATAGTTTTGCCTTTCCAGTGACAAGTGGAAACAATGAAGACATCGACGATTTGTCACACAATCCAATCGGGCGAGATATCAAGTAACAACACACGTCTGTGCTGTTAACTAATGGGCTTGATATGCATGCTATAATATTATTTAATTTAATTTTTAGTTCGACCACAACTGTACTCACTACATGTGAATTTGTATTTACTAATGGTTGCTTATCTAACGTAATAGTTTTCATTTAATTATCACAAAAGTTCTCAGAAAGTTGATTTCAATCAATTACTTTGTAGATTAAGAACAACGAAGTCAACACTTGATACGAGTGATGAGATGGAATCAACGTTAAGTGAAACAAACTTTACAACCGAACTTGCGTCAATATTAGCCTCAGCACTTGCTCAAGATGTGCACGATCTGATGATTCTTTTCAAACATAGCGGTGTTGGTAAAGCAATTTTTTTGTCAAATTAAGGTAATCCGTGTACAAAATAAATATTATATGCATTCGTATTATGCAAAATATTATACAATTAATCACAACATATTGTATTGAAACATGTACACATGTTTGTGTAAATAAATAACCCGATGTCTAGTATAATCAACCGCCATCTGCTATTCACAAGTACAATTCTAGCCCAACACTCGGGGTTTTAATTTCTCTAAAAACCAGTGTCGGATGCTAAAATGCTATTACCTCGGTCAGCAGCTGGAGCGTGCGCGTCGCGACCGAGGCGAGAGTCACCCGCAGAAGATCTTCTCACCTGTACATATTTCCTTATAGAGGGAACTTCTGCGGGCTGCTCTGCTAATCCAGCTGAGTCCGCCACCCTAGAGCCGGACGTCTTCTACACTGCTATGTTCGCTGTCTCCCCGAAGATGCAGCGGTCTCGTCAACCGCTGATACAGGACCTTGAAGACCGGGGGCCCGAGCCACTCTGTATGCAAGGGTTAAGGAGGTAGTGTGGCTTTCACACTATACTTTCCAAGAGAGGGACTGGTTACTCGACGGGGGTTCGCTGTCTCCAGGATCTTGAAGACCGGGGGCCCGAGCCACTCTGTATGCAAGGGTCAAGGAGGTAGTGTGGCTTTCACACTATACTTTCCAAGAGAGGGACTGAAGAGAGCGGGACAGGGAGCTTACCAGTGTGGAGGACGTACGGGGTGGACCTGGTGTTGGTATCAGAAACATCGAGGGTGTGGCCCTAGAGAGTGGACCCGGGGCGGCGGTACTCAGTGCGCTCAACGCACTGGGGAAACCGTCTCGGGGCTGAAGACGACGGCCGGTGACGAGAGTGGCCATACAGGCAAAGCTGCTTGCTGCACTCCTTCGGCGGAGCTGCGTCCGGACAAGAATTTATCTGGAGATTGTCTCCCCTGAAACATCCCAGGGGCAGGTCGATACCTAATGTAGTCGCGAAGACGCGGAAAAGACCTGTAAATAAACTACAACAACACACAAAATGCTATTACAATTGAATGTGGCACCATTTAAGCTTTTAACGTAAATTGCGGTACTTTTAATGTTTTTCATGATGCCAAATGAATATATGCATGATCAAGTGTTTTAAACAATAATAACTGTTATTTTCAATTTGAGTTGGTTCCTTCTTTACAGAATTCACAGGAGCGCGAGAACAGCATATAACACGAACAGTTACATTTGTTGACGAGACCGGGCGAGCAAACAACACGTACGAACAACTTTAAAAATGCCTTTGTTAGAAGTGATTCAATGACAACAACGACATGACCAAGATAGTACTATATGTTAAGATCTTAACACAAACTAAAGCATTTTGGTAATGATATAACATAAATTATTTTGTGGATATAGTTCAAAAGCCGAAGACGTTTTCAAACGAAAACATCTTGTATGACAGAAAGGCATAGCGATAAGTAGAAAACCAAAATAGCACATGTTGAAATATAATGCATAACAAATGTGTTTTCACAATATGAATTTTAAAGTTTAAGTATATATTCAGCGTTATCAGAAACACGGCCTTAATTCAACCTGGTCTACGCACTTATTCAATCAATGTGATTGAAGTATGTTACTCAAGAGGGAAATTAAAGTAAATACACACTTGGTCATTGCATATATGTTCACTGAAAAAGTCGGTATTGTTAAAAAGATGGAAATCGCCATGTGAGTTATCGAGTCAAAACAATCGGATGTGCGTAAGGCTTGTATTCAATAAACAAAATAATGGTTAACGACAGGATTATGTTTTCACAAACCTCATGATGTTATAAGAACATGCCCGTCCCCAACAACTATGAATGTTTGTCGATGTAAACAAGATGCACATGTCGATCTGATGAACATTCATATCCAACTTTCTACAGTTCGGCCTTTAGATAGAGACGTACAATAAGAACGGTGTGCAAAACAGATATTCACATTCCTACCAAGTGATAACTGAGAATACTTAACATGTTGGTCCATACGTGTAAGGTAGTTTGTTCGTTTTTCCAGATTGCAACAAACGCAATCGTCGACCACGAGCTTTGAAAAGCAACTCGCAACAAAAATGGCTTCAGCAATTGCCAATCACAGTGAAAGTATCCAGGAGCTGCGACGTCTATTTCAACAACAACATGCATGAATTGGGTAAGTTTCCTTTCGCATATTAATAACCCACACATGTACAATGATTACAGTCAAACATTTTAAATATATTATTGCAATATAATGTTAGTCTAATATTTTGAAAACAACAACACCATACGTGTTCAAACAGCGTTCAAATTGTTTGATTTTGTAGGTAAATTGTCTTAGTGTACATACAATTTTCCTTTAAATATAATGAGAATACTCTAATCATTATTTATCGCACATATAATTGAACATATTTGTTTTGTTTACATAAATAATTTGTTACATAAAAATCATGTATGTTTATAATGCAGCTGCGATGTGACTGAGGAGTATACGAAAAACAACATTTGCATTCATATAAAAAGCAAAGATAAGTCAGCAATTTATGTTCTCGTCTTCGTATGTGTAGTTTTTCGGTATTAGATTTCACACGTTATTTTTAAGATGTAGGACTTTAACAAATTCCTGAGGAAGAATTCAGACTTTTTCTATAGCGTATGCAAATGATCGCGATTTGCATTTTTCTTTTAAGTATATATACATTATCATTGTGTACACAAATTACCTTACGATTGTGCAAGTTATCGTCAGATATACCTAATAGCTTACCTATTAAATTAAATATTTCATTATGCGTATCATTTTTGGGACGTACTATTATTGAGTTCGAATCTTCCATGTTTTATTGCTTAAAGAAAAACTCTTCTTGTTATCTTTTAAGGTTTGCAATTAAACAAAATGGGAATTTATATTTTTATATGTTTTTATTATGATTATGGGTGGAGAGTAATGACATTGTGTAAATACGTTTTGGTAATGCAAATGTTTAAGCCATAGTGACTTTTCCGAGAGGTTTTTTTTTGTGTGTTTCCACTGTTTTAAAAAGTTTTAAAAACATTATGAACTCTATTTTATAATCAATATTTTAAAAACTTAAAGGTTCCAAATTATCAAGTTCTTCAACTATGTTTACTGGATTTGGTAGCATTGAAAGATTGTTCTGTGTTTGAAGATGAGTGAATCCGTAAACATTCGTTTTATGTGTTTTCAGATTAGTTTTTTGTGTGTCTTACTATGTATAAATTTATATAACCCTACTAACAAGCAACTTATGTTATCTCCTATAGTTTGTTATACTTAATTTCGATTTATTAATTGTAGTATTGATTTGTCATTTTGATTTTTTTCTCAAATGATGTTATTTTATTTAAATGTTGTTATTTTCTTCCGGTTTGTTTTTAAGGCATTGTAAAATAGTTTATACTAATATTGAATATCAGTACAGTTTTTTAATTTGCTCCTAAAAGGTAGTTGAGTTACAGCTTGTGTTTTTATACTCTACAATCAATGTATTTTTTAATTGTATAATGATAACGTCATTGAAAAGGTAGGAATTATCAAGTTATAACTACCAGGTTATTGTTTCTGTATGTGTTGTCAATAATGTTTTCAACCAAAGATTGTACGTCTTATAACATAGTTTTATTTTAGCTATATCAATGAGATTAACATATATTTTAAAGATGCATAAGTCGTCAACACAAAATATAACATATTTTCCATTTTATTTACATATGTAAAGTTTTTGGTCTGGGAAAAATGTTCGCCATATATCGATTACATTGCATACATTGGGTGTGGAGATTCTTTTGTTTCTGCTTTGTTATGTTTGTATTTTTTTGCCGGTAGTTTTGTCTAGGTTTGGAGAAATTGTTGTTTAGAATCTCCTCCTACTATATACGTTTAATCCATTGTTTTCACACGATGTATTTTCAAGTTTATAAACCAAACATGTTTCATTTTTGTTTGGTCCATATATATTAATTAAGGTGATTTTTAAATTATGATTACAAACATAATTTACTTGTTATTAATTCTTTTAGATCGCCTATTATTAAATTGTGTTTATTTGTAATAAAAAAATACAAACGTTTACTGTTTTTTGCCGTATTGTAAAAACGTTATTCACCCCATTCTACTTGTCATGTGTTTTTTGTTAGCTCACATAGGTGTGTCTCTTAAAGTAAACGCTTCTTTTCTTCAGACCATTTGAGTAAAGTTTATCTTTTACAATTATATTCATGCCTTTCTCATCTAGAGATAACAGTTTTCATACATTGTATAGATACATTGCAAAGTATTGAATCATGTCCGACACATGTATAAGAATACCTACTCACATACTTTTGACATTTATTGAAAATGTATTTATTTCTACTGGGTTGAAGCACGAAAATCTATTTAATTAGCGATAAGGTAAAATGTAAACAAACAACACTAAAAATACATGCAATCATTAGCATACAAATACAACAATAAACTTCAGTTAAAATATAGTCAAGATAAGTATTGTATACATTTTTATGGGGGTTAAATGTATTTATAAATAACTAAATACATATGCTTTAAACCAACAATACAATTACAAATGGAAGAGATAGTCAATTAGTACTGATTCGTAATGTAAAGTGCAAACAATGATATTTTACCTTTTTGCATCACAATGTAATGCAGTTGTTTAAAGGTCAAAACGTTGAGATATACGTGTATGAACTAGTAGTAATTTAGTAGCAATTTACTTGCTCTGATTCTTAAAAAAGACGATGACTATTGTTTTCTTATCTTATCCTTTATCTGTGTCTCTATCTTAAAATAGATCTATGCATATGTACACCAACGCTCATGGTATTTTACATCTCAAAATACGTGAGATCTCACACAATCAAGCCATGTACCGCCCATGATGTCGATATCTCTTGTACACTATCGTGTAATTTTGGTTTTCATTTCTTCTTACATTTTGCATTACTAATGTAAATACAATAATTAAGAACATTTCGTTGCACAGATGGATGTACACAGTTCTACTCGTGCTTTCTATTTTAGCCACTCGTCATACTGTTTGTATAGAGTTTTGTGTACGCTGCCGTCTTGGTTGTTGTGAACGATCTTTCAACTTCTGCCCCGACTAACTCTACAGTGTCATTTAAAACGAAAATATTTGAATACATATTGGTTCTGTAGTGTTATATATTCACTTGGATTTAAATAACCCCTACTTTAGCTGCCTGATGATTTTCATATAATGGGTCATCTGTGTCTTAAAATGCATAGCATGACAACACACCGAGGTTTCCCATTTTCAAAACGAACTAGATTATGACCTTTATGAAAATCAGTTTTGCTGAGTTAGATTCCGGTGTGATTAGTTTAACAGCGGCTTCTTCCAGCTTCATAGTGTTACCTTTTTTATAGTTTAATCCGTATCTCGTAGAACACCACTTTGTTGATTTTAGTATATTCTTCTTGCTCGTTTAGAGCTTCTATGTCATCATCTATTTCTATACCTAAAATGTAAGGTTTATTACTTTATTTTGGTTCGACTCAGTGCATGTAGCTATCTTTCTAAGAGTTATCATTATTGCTTTTTCTTTTAAACAGCTAGTTTTTGAGAATGTCCAAAGTTGAATTCGACCATCTTAACAAAACTGAACAACAATATATCTTAACATTCCAGCGTTGTATTTGTAAAAGAATGTAGTGTCGTTTGTCTTTGCTCCAGATAGGTGGTCGTTTATCTTGAAATAATGACATTAAATGTTCAATATTTGAGTTAGATAGTGAGTTTTTATTTTAAAAAACTTAACTGGAATCACGTTCGATTTTCTGATATTACGGGATGTTCACATTGTAAACATACATTCATTTACTGGAGAGTAATTTGCCTCAACTGTTTAAGGTGCAGTATAGATTTTCGTTTATGAATTAAAATACCATATAGAAAGATAAGCCTTTAAATCCGCATTTTGGTTTATTTATAAGACACTTATTAATATATAGTATTGCAATCCATGGGAGTTAAATAAATGTGTTATTCTATATGAGACGGTATGGTATTATCCATGATTTCTATTTTAACTCACACAAATTTAGTAGGTTACTATTCTTGTACAGAACATTACATAAAAAACATCGGTGTTTAAGTCAACTTGCAAAAAGATATTTTCAACTTTCCAAAACATGTCTTTATCCGAAGCTGTTTCAACCAGATTATGTAAGATGATCAACTTCTAAATATTGGTTTTCCACAAATGCTTATGATAAAAAATTTCCAAAACGTTTTTATAACGGTCTCTGTCGATGGTTTTAAAATTGTAAGAAGTGATGGTTGACTTTTCCTTATAAAATAATGATTTAACAATTTTTATAGAAACAATATCCAAACTATGTATATCATTTATTGCTACAATATGGTTCAAATGTGTTTTAAATATGATGGCCCAATACATTTGAATTGGGTCTTACGTAGAACCGTCTCATTTGTAACGTTCTTAGGCTAGTACCATCTCTTATGTTTGATGTTGATCACGTATTAATTTTTTGTTATAAATTGTCAAAACCAAACAAAGCAAAAAACAATACATAAGCGTATGTTATTGTGCTATATAAGCTAACTATTTTAAGAGTAAGTTACCCGGTTTCAACGTTTAAATTACAAAACAAGAAATCAAAAAGAGGAGAGTTGGAAACGAGGATATGATATGAATCAAGAAGAAACACGAAGACCCGTTCATTATAAATTTGTATATTGATCACATCTTAAGAGCCTTTTTTGCTGAATTAAATGCTTCTTGTTAATGAAAGACGGTAACTCTATATATGTCATCATCAAACCATATGTCGAGCAAGGAAGAACCAAGATTTTTGCAAAGATTGTCGTAGGCGACAACGTCATATCAAATATTAGATATACAGCTTGGGACGACTCTTTCAGACGAAATTTTTGTTTTGAATGCAGACGTCTGAATTCAATTCACGATTAGAAAAGTAGTTTCATATCACATAGTGTGAATAATTATATAAAACATTATGGTTACTCGTCTAACACAGTTCATAACCGGCGTGAAAATAGACATAAGTTCTAACTCAAATCTATGCCTCTAGCTTAACAATAGTCACCATAGTTAATTTTGTTCAAGAACTCAAGAACTAAAGGTCGATTTAAAGAATGGAGTTTCTACAGAGAAAATTGTCTTTTTGCCCGCTGAGGTGTTGTGATGAATGTATTGAATCTATTTTTTATTTTTAACGCAGTTATATAATTTCACAACAGCCGTTACATATAAAATACAAATCAGTGCAATGGTTTCTATTTTGTTCTTTAAATAAACGTTTAACGGTTTTATCAGTTTTCGCACACCAGTAAAATACTCACTGCTGATCCATTTTGTCTGTCCTTTTCATGCGTATTGTTTTTGTTTCAAGTGTCTCTTAAATGAAAAAAATTAGACAAAGTTTTTTGTTGGTAACTCAATTACATACATATTCAAATAAAACGATGGTAATATGTGCAATACTTATAACGTCATTTTACATACTATTCAACCATTGACTATTTATATATAATAACACTTAAACATCTCCTGTATGGCCATCAATCCTCTTAAATTACAGGTAAATGCTTCTATTGCGATTTGTCATTGAGATGTTTTGATAGTGATGCAATTATTTGGTGTTTTCTTCTAATTTTTAATTCAATTTCACTAATTGGTAAAAACAAAAATAATTTGCTGAGCAAGCATGCAGTTACGATTGTTTCAGGTTTGAATTGTATTGTACAAATAAATACGTTATATAAAAATGCAGAATAAAACAAACATGCACACATTTAACTAATGGCAGAACAGCCAACCATAAATACATAATAAGTACAGTCAACAATAAATAATTTGAATATGAAACCGATAAACTACAATGTCAAACCAAGTGTTTTCGTGGTTGTGAAACCGGAAACGGGAACAAATTGATATGCACATAACTTCAAAACGACTAAATTTCAATCAAGTCAGTTAGACCTTCTCTGTTACAGCATTGGTAACGACCTTTAAATTGCGATATATGTTCTTGGTTAAATTGATAAACTGTATATACAGTTTGAAGTATTACTTAGTATTTCGTGGTTTCAAATATGTCACTTTATGAGGAACAAATAATCACTTTCCGGTTCTCAACATCCACGTTGTTTCCATTCTGAATAACCGAAACATGTTTAATGTATAACTTCATAATATATCAACTTTCGTATTTGTAAGGTGAAAACGATCGTGTGTTTGTTATCTAGGGCAACACATACTGTATTTAATTTAATCTAATATGTTCGATTTCATACAGGTATGATGTTAGATTAATTTTTTACATAAAAAGAAGAAAAAGTGTGTGCACAACGTAACATGGCTATTTTCTGTATTAAATTCTTTGACGGGATTATAATACTAATAACTATGCTTTTATTTGTAATAACACAGTTCGTTATACTACTCATTCTAATAGTAGTTGAAAACTTAAAGGTACAATAGGCTATAATAAGACAATCAGTTTAGTTGAAAACTAAAAGGTACAATAGGCTATAATAACACAATCAGTTTGCCTACACGTTTCAGACGTTTATGTTATAACCATAGAAATATAATGTACTCATCTGATCCCATCGTACATTGCACATGGTCAAATCTCAAATATCAGATACAAATATGACGAAGGGAATATATTTACATAGGACAATGCTTGCACATATAAAACTAGACAACACAAATTTTCTCTGACTGAGTTCAAAAAGAATGCTGACATATTTTTTCAGATATGAATGCTTAAAATTAAAACGTTAAAGTGGCTTTTGAAATAAATATTATTTAAATATTTCAAACATCAATATTTTTTATATAAATTGCATGATTGGTTTCTAAAGCTGATGTTTTATCCAATCGATTGAGGAGTACCACCCAAGAGATTTCTGCGTGTAACCAGAATGTGTTATGTTAGCATTTTATTGATACTATCACAAACTATAAAATCGATTGTGTTTTTTAATGATAAGGATGACACCGTGGACAACATTACGCAATCTACTGTGCAAAAGACAAATGCTAAACCCCATTCAGATTCTTTATAGGAAGAGGCAGTTTTAAAAACATATGTCCTACTTATATACAAATCAAGTACTTGATGAACAATCAATACAGTCTATAAAAAAATCAACACGAAAATAACCGGCCAAGCAGTTTTTTTAACGCCACTACCACAATCCCCATTGTGCATATTTTACAGAAATAGATATTATCTGATGCTTGCAGTATACATGTTTTGTTTCGTTTCATTAGTGATTATAAATATGAGTCGTGGAGCCTTGGAATATAATGAATGTTTGAAAGGAAGACAAATGAAACGAAAATGCAATGAAATATATACTCGACGCAATAACGTAATTACACACGTGCATATTTTTTAATATTGGTCGCTTATTCTGTAATTACTGTGCAAAGTGCTAAATCTTCTGTAACACTCTTTAAAGCTAGATTTGAATGATTCGCTTTGTTATGCTCATTCAACACAGAGCTAGACAGAGACATAAAAATTAAATGTCGATTTAATACAAATCGTTTGTAATCAGCCTTGAAACATAATAATTACTAATTTGTTCGGTAAAACTGATTTAATAGCAAACAATTAAAAATAAAATAAGTCAATAAAATGCACAGATCCAAAAACGGATTATATAAAAGTACATAGTGCGGGTATGCTAATATCTGGCACTGAAATTTGATGGGCAGTGTGTGTTGCTGCGGGTCGATCTGAAACAATACAATGTCCAAAATTGCAGTCAAATCAAAGAATCAGTTACATTGATAACTAAATAATATTTAGGAGAAACTTATTTTATTACTTAAAACATGTAATTAACATTACATCCTATTAATCATTATTTACCGTTTAACTTATTAATTATAAATGTAACAATGAAACAAGTATAATCGTGTATTTGAGTTTAACCCGATTGTTACGTTTAAAAAGAGTTGTAGTTATGTCCATTATCGACTTTTATTAAACAACAATTAATGTCTGTTAATGTTAAAACAAGAGTGTAATTCAACATAAATTATATTTATGATGGCCTATCCGGCTGGTCACTGTATTTGGTATGTAAATTTGTCGTATTAATGAATGTGTAACATTCTAACTCCCAGCAGAGTTTTACAAACATTAGCATCAGTCAAATAACGTCGTGCATTTCTGATGGCAGGAGCTAATAACGAAAAACCAATACATCAACTCAATGAAAACAAGTAATACTGTAAGAAATTTACATTTTCGTGCCGAATAATGACACTCTTCAGTTTTGTTGGTTCATGTTTTGACTGGCTACGGAAACGTGTTTATCGTAAAAAAATAATTTAAACATGTATATTACGTATTTTGGTGGTCGGTTTCCAAACTTGATATATCACTTCAAATATTGTATTTAATGTTTATGTCAACCTTAAACGGCTAATAAATGAATGTGTCAAAAGAGCCTGTTTACTTAGATGCATATATAACTTAAAAATTCCTTTCCTGAATTGCTTAGACGGCGGACCGTTCATTTAAAAAAAATAACTTGAATACATAAAGGAAATTTGTACAACTTTGCAATTTTAATTTGTACATGTTCTTTGTAGACTTACATGCACTTTTAATATTCGTATAATATAATAATGTTCGTCATATGTAATAGGCGGCGTAAAGGTCTATATAGAGACCTAAATAAAGTACGAGTCATTATTCTAAATGCATTTATAAGATGCTAATATTTTGTTTTAAATAAACGTCGTAAAAGAATCATAATAAATGTCGCCTTAAATCAAAAGTCTGAACAAAATGTCTTGGGTCGTAGATGGTTCTTAAAAAAGACGCAAAGACCTGTTTTATTCATACACAGCACGTAATCAAGTGTTTATATCAATAATTTGACATCTCAATTCATACAACTAGAACATATTTTAAGACAAAACTAATACTGTAGAATGTCATCATGACCTTTGCTTTACACGCATACATCACTACATTTAACAAATAAGTATGACTGAAAATCATAACGTCAGTTGATTTTAAGAAACGTATATCAATCGGTTGTTATTTTTCTCAATACGGACGCTGTGTGCCAGATTAAATTGAATATGTGATATTATGTCTGTCCAACCAGTGATAACATAAAGTAAACAAATATATCACGCACTATGCAAGTGTGGGCTTGCACAGATGTATTTCTTATTGTGCGCTTTGTATAGCCATTATTGTTTTCAATGATCGAAGGTATACACGAAAAAAAAGTCACTACCTTGTGAACGAACATGCACAAATATTTCAATCTGCCAAGAAACTGATATAAGGCTATAACAGTTTCGAGGATACGACATCGCTCAATATTTATATTGCCTTACATGTATATATTGTAATACGAATCCGTGAAACAAATCATTAAATCCATACAATATTTATTCAGTTCATCGTATACATGTAGACTACAAATAAAACTTTTCATAGTTTAAACACAGTTTTGAAATCAAAACGTTTCCAAAATTAAATTGTCTTTTTTTCGAAACAATGTCAATTTTCTGTTTCCACAACACTCGTTTTCTTTTATTATTTTAATTGCGAATCATCGCTCACACTTGCAAACAGTAGATCATTAACGAATTCACGAATTTCCGAAACAGTTTTTTGGCGAAAATGTAAAAATGAGTGAGCTTTCTTAATAATGCAACGGATTAAAATACGGTTAACAAATAGGTGCACATCTCTTAAAGTAACATTACTACTCCATATCAACGAAAATTTAGTACAATATTTCGTAAAATTAAGCTAAACAATTACAAATCATTGTTCCTTATGGCAATTGCCGAAATTTCAACACCAGATGTGGTCTGCTAAAATAGATGTTTGTGGATACAAAATGCTCGTTTTTATTATGGTTTTACATGGTGCCATTTTAGTGTTCGTGTGTCGTATGAATAAATATATTCGCAGGAAACTAGCATGGAATTTATTGTGGTCACAAATAAATAAAAACATAGAGCGTTTAAATTGTGGCTATTGCTATAAGAAACACTGATGGTTTAGGTGTAAACTTTATTTTACGAAATACTTCAAGAAATTTTCGTTGATTTTGAGCGTTATAGAGACTTTAATAAAGACAAATACATAGAATGTGACGCATTTTTATGTCCCCCAGTCTATACTCTGGGACATATTGTTTTTTGCCCGTCTGTTTGTTTGCTGGTTCGTTTGCGTCAAACTTAACATTGACCATGACTTTTGCAATATTGAAGATAGCAGCGTGATATTTGTCATGGATGTGTGTATCATGCAGCTGCAAATTTTGAGTGGTAAAAGGTCAAGCTCAAGGTCATCCTTCAAGGTAAAAGGTCAAATATATGGGGGACATAGTGTTTCACAAACACATCTTGTTGTGTTTGTAATTGTTTATGGGTACTCTAGGTTTTTATTGATGATGCAATGGTGCTGTTTTAAACATTGTTATCAGAACAGAACAAAATAGTTTATTTCGACTTAAGCATTTACACCTCATTATCATTAACATGAATATACAGTAACACCATTCGTGTAAAGTAGGTACAAAACGTACATCATTTTGAAGAATGAAACACGTATAAACACCAAAAATTTACATTGTTTGGAGGATTGCTATATAGATGAAGTAAATGGTACAAAAATTGTCACCACATAATGTCAAACGTTGTTTTATAATTACAACAATTGTAACACCTCACGAGAGGTTATAGGCATCATCTTCCCTCGAAAAGGTTATAAAATGCAGATTATAGATATGTCACGCACATTTGACGATATGCATTGCGCGAAATAACAGTTTTCATTTTATTTATAGGATTACAAATGACCTTTAATTAAAGTCGAACACGTGTGCTCCCTAAAGACTAACCATACCTTTCCCTTTTACGAAAAAATTAAGATAGAGGTGGGGCAGTTGCTTAGCAATATGTTTCATTTAATACCACTCGTACTGTTTGATATGCCATCAGTGATGCATGCACTTTGAGTGTATTAATTAACTCTACAAGTTTAGCATATTTTATGTTCACACTGCAAGTCCATACATACATATTACATTATTGATGGAAACCATTCGAAAACAAATAATTGTAGGCATTACACGATTAAATAATATTACTTGTGGTAATTTCCTGTGTGATTAATATACATATTTATGGCATTGACATAACTTGACACGTCAAGAGTACAGTTTTAAAGGGAAAACAAACATATGAAAGCAAACTACCACATATATTAGTTATACATATACATAACAAATCAGTTGGTTGCACGTGTAGGCCAGGTACGACGTATCCGTATACAGACATCCCCTATTGTAGTGCAGAGTCAGTCAGCATGAACAGCACTCAAACATTCGTGTGTATTTTTACATATCCGCTCTACACCTTTACAGTTTGCACATGATATAATTAAAAAATGATGGATCAATGAACTTGTTTCGCGATTTGTAACATGACAATAATTAAAGTAATTCTTCTTTATTGAAGCAAAACAGGTAAACATAATATTAATACAAGACTGTCATAACTAAAAACATACATCTACATTGAACTAAATCCATATGTATCATAATCAAATCTTCGATTACCACAGTGTATTGTATCACAATATAGTGTATATAATATATTGTTGAGCAGTTAAAAGAGGGAATGTTGTGCAGTTAAAAGAGAACACGTAAAATAGTGTCTAATTTTCGAGAAAGTGCTTCAGAAATGTGAAGAAAACCATGGTCGGTATGTCAATTAGGCATTTTACAAGGTAATTGGATGTAAAAAATTTATTGTCAAAATGCATTACATATTACCGCGTTATATAATACTGATATCCATCGTGTTTTCTCAAATATTCAGAAACTGGAGAGAATATTTGTTTGTATATGTTACTAAAATATGAAACAAAAAATATTGTTGAAATAACATATAAACTCATTATGAATTTAGCTACCGTTATTATGTTGGTTTATTTGCAAACTGATAATGTCGAGTTATTAAAAAATATATTTTAATAAAGCAACACATTTCGCTTTCAACAGGCCCCACACTGACATAATGTGACAGATGTTATACCTGCAACTTCCTTTCCTCATATATAAACAATATGATGGTAATATGATAAAAAAATTAGCTTTTATTTCTTGACATCGAAGAAACCTACACTGACCATACAGTTGATATTTTTGCATTGATGACATTATTTACAAAAAGTTGAATTTTCAAATCATCGATCTTATTTATCATGCAAATTACATGTACGAATAAACCAAATATATGTATATTTTTTTAATTTGATCCACAAACTTTAGTCATTGAGTGTGATGATTATGTCAGCCATTGTGTAACAGATACAAATAATATGATCGATAACGTTAACTTTGCAAAGCTCACTTCTTGGACTTAATGTATAGACACGTTCACGTGTTGCAAATATTGAAGCTGTAAGGACTATTCACTTGGTAGGTCAGAACATTTGAAAACCTTCATTCTTTACAGGTTCTCAAAAGCATCATCAAGATCATATTCTAATAAATCGACAATTTTACTCGCTGAAAGAGAAGATAATTTGTTAGTCGGAAAACGACTATAATGCCACTATTCTGGATAGTACCTTTAGGTAAAACAAACTTTGATGTACATAACCATTGAAGGTTTCATTAAAGATTTGACAGAATTAAGATTTATTCTACATGACAGAGAATTTTTATTATGTAAGCTTAGCTATAAACCATTCCTATTTTGCTCAAAGAGTGTATATTCTCTTCTTGTATTAAAAATCATTCTTGTTAATCTCAATCGATGTCTAATTCTCCAGCTGTCGAAGATTCTAATTGGGCTAAAGGTCTTCATAGAAAAGCAACTTTGTAGAAACAAAACATGCTTCAAACAAAATGAAAATGATTCTATTGTCCTTTATTAATAGTATGCCCTTTAAGTATAAATGATGTATATGATAACCACCTTCAAGTCAAACATTATTTTTGAAAAATTGATGAACATACAGTAGATGCTGTTTTGACAAAATACTAGATATATACAAACAGGGAAGCTTCGAATTGTAGTTTTTTTTCAAATTTAAATTCATTTTGGCAATGTAATGGAAATAATTAAAGCTTTGCCCGAAACAGTGTTTGTATCTTAAAGAAGAAACCAAAAGTGTTGTTCAATTTCTTTGCAAATGTTGTTTCAATTGATCAAAACGATTTCATAGTGATTTATTGATACATTGCAACTGTTAATGAAATGAAGCAGGGGTCTAGCAAGTCGAATAACGCGTCGAACTTAACTCTTAACACCAACCTTATCATTTGTATAGAAGTATAGAACTCATTAACATTAACCTCATAAAAATGTTTTTCAAATTTTAAGCAAATAAAGCGAATTTAACACCAATGTGATTTAAATTAAATTACCAACTGTTAAATATGCACATGAGCAATAGAATAACATCCTGTTTAGCCAAGACTCAATGAAATGTATATACAAATCAACTAAATTCCTTCTTGTTTGCAATATAAGAAAACGTAAGTTGTATAACCTACCTAATATGATCATACTGTATATGAGCAAAAACGAACGTAATGGAAAGTGTTTAAATAACCTTCTGCACGGCCAAACGTCGATGCAAATACTAAATATTATGTTTTGCAATCATTATAAATATAAGTTATTAACGGTTCGTAATGAAAGACACGTTAAAAAATATAAACATTAAGAAATAATATTTTTATTTACGCAAATATTTTTATATAACAATGCATACGGTCGTCATTATTGCTATTCAAGCTCGATAACTTCAATAGGCAATTAAAGACTGCATTTATAGTCAATTCATGTTCAAAGTTGTGATATTCACCACAGGATAAATAATGCGTTTTCTCAATCGCCACTATGGGCAGTATTATTTTTATGGGTAAATAAATCAAATGGATTGTCAACATTTTATCGGCTCCATTAGTCAATTAGCAAAAAATATTAGAAATACGTTAACTGTTATTACATTTATGTTACAAACTTCATAAACTGTACTTAACCCTAAGCATAGGCGCATTGGTTTCGAAATGCAATCTGCGGCTTTGAAGCTACAGCTAATTACATCGAATATTTTTTCATCAAACAGTTTATACTGTTTTTAAGATGTGTCTGTTAATTTGATACTCATATCTTAGAAATAAAATATAATCGTTTTTGTGTTGTTTCCTGGTTCTCGTAGTAGAAAAAAAGTTTGTAATATAACATTCATTGTGTTTAAAGGATGTTACAAATAATTACAATCAATAATGAACTAATTATCAACGTTGCTGAAGTATTACAATGACGTCGTAAACACAAATATACATGCATGGGAGTCTGATTGAAAAACGAGCTGTCTAAAATACTTTCATTAAGATATTCATTTTAAAGCTCGCCCTCGAGCATGTCTCGAAAAATGGAGAAAGGTTGTTTGAACATGTTTGATGCCATTTTTAATTCCGAAACAATATATGTCGCTGACAGATACGTGACAAGGTTTCAGTATTAAAATGTGAAAGTAATGCCTAAATTTAACGGACTAATGTATTATATAGTTCGGCTCAGATTTAGATTATTGCAGAACTGTATAGCGGATTTATTTTTGTGCTGTTATATAGTGTATTTAACTCTGGCTAAACATATTAATATTGTTAGTGTTTAACATTTTTATATATGGAGTATATAAATTCAATGCTAATTGTAATATCCATTCGCAATCGTCGCTAATTTTACTTGCATTTGTTTCATTAAATATACGTGTTCAATTGCAAAAATGACAATAAAACCGAAAGCATGACCCTCAATGCAACCATCAAATCACATTTTGTCAACGTTTGATGGAATTATGGTGTCTCATTTCTGCCATATCGGTCTCATATGTTAAAAGCGGTCACATGTTAGAAAACGGCCTATAATCAGATTACTAAATATGTGCCTTCTTCCATGTGATTTCCAATCTGAAATGAAACTGTCATGTTTGGCTGTGTTGCGTGAATCATGGTTATTTATAATGCGCCGTGCGATCATATACTTCCATCTTCTGTCTAGGTTGCTTTAGACACCTTACAAAGATATGCCTAATAGAAAGATGTTGTATATTTGGTGGTTTACTTACGCATACGGTTGTGAGGCACGTAATTGTTTATTGTTTTGTGATGGTGCCACAACACAATGTGCATGTTTGACTATAGCTACTTAATACTTCTATATTCAAGTGTAATTGCTTATTTGAAAAACAATTACAACAACACAGATTCAAAAATCCGTAAAATCCAAACTCAGCAAAGCTAGCCAAGTTCGCGAGATCAATTTCGCAACCTTACAATGTTCTATCGCATTTTTGGTCCTTGAATATAGAGAAGGTAGTAATGAACGCGATGTGTGGACTTAAGTGTGATATTTCTATTCCAAATACGTAAATGTCGAAAAAAAGGGAAATACTAAAGGAGCACCGTACCTATCGTATGTTTCTAGAAGCTATTTATAAATAAATGACGTGGAGCTATAATACAATTGCAGTAAAGAATTTTACTAAAGATACCAGAACCAGCAAACGTAGTCCAGAACGAATAACTACCTGTATAGAAAAATCTGTTGAATTGGTTTTGTTTAATGTGTAATATTAGCTGTTAGTCCTACTTTTTAATTTATGCATACTTGGGAGAAATTAAATCAATGTGAATAATAACGAATATAAGACATATGAGCTATCTTTTAATAACACGTTATAGGCAATCATTTACTCATTTGAAGGATTGAAAGCATATAACTTTGTCAACTCGACTAGCGTACAAATGCGGAAATACAATGTTTCCATTCACTTAAGAGTTGTTTTAACAATGATACCAATACTAAAATAAGTTTTAATAAATGCCCGAAATAAACTAATTGTTTTCGACTTCGGTTACATAACTGTGCATGCATTTTTTAACTCTGGTATTCAAAATATTATAATACGAATGGTCCGAAAACATTTTTTCAAAAACCAATACATTCGAATACATAAATGTTACGTATTGTATTCGTTTTTTATAAGGCACTTTTTCACAAACATCGCGCTTGTGGGTGACGCAATCAATTCTTATCTTTTAATTAAATCGGTTTATTGTAAGATTTCTCATAATATGAATGACATGATTTGTTACCCTTTTCTATTTGAAATCCGTTTTGTTTTGCTAACGATACATGTCTGTGACAGGCTTAAATAATGTCAGTATTAACAAGAAAGTAATATCAGTGAATTTGCTATCGAATCTCCGATTAAATGAGCTAATGTCAAGAATTTCTACGAAATGTAATGTGACGTATTTTGTTGTGTTACAAATAGTCTATTATAATGTGGTGTGTCGTATATATTATGTATATACAAACTATAAGAATACTACACTACGTCGTATGCTGTGGTTTGGATGTAATCGGATTTATAATTAGCCATATCCGTATTTTTCGGAGGTTAATAAACTAATTAGAAGAAAATACCGTTGTATAACTTTCGTTTATTCTACTTTATATCAAAACTTGGTAAACACAACTTTCCTACATTATTATCAGAACGAACGTTGCATGCAACGCTTCTTCTTTCCTTAGTGTCTGCTTAATATGTTTGTCTTTGTTCTAAAATCTATACTGCTAGAAATAAAACAAAAGTGTGTTCAATATTATGACATTTTGAAACTAGTGTGTTATCTGCAAGGCAGTAAAAATTTAATTCGAATGTTACATAACATTGTTCTCAGCATGTAATGCTATGATTGCCTTAACTGTTCTAGATTTAAACGCACAAGAGGTGCTTCAGCCTCATATTAAATTTTATCAGACGGTGCTTAAAAAGACAGCTTATGCAATCGGTTGAAACATAACAAATAACTATGTATATTAGCTATTTATAAAGTAAGCTCGGCTTCCAGAGATAAGCGCGTTAGTGTGTGTAAGCCCGTAGGGTTTACGCATTAACCATTTTACTGTTTTTATTGACAGACCTTTGAACTATGATAACATTTATCCCCGTATGGCTCTTTCAGAGGAGCATAAAAAATCGAAATTTATCATAAACACTTCATTGATAACGATTTGTTAAAGCAAAATAAACATTGAATATAAATTCATAATTTACTTTTAACTGAAGTTTAATACATATGTTACCTGAATGCATGTACAAATATAATGACAAATAAGCTTCAAATAAAGTTTTATAGAGCAACGTTTTTTATAAAGCATTATAAGTTATCTATCAAAACTCCCGAACTAAAGCCTTTATGAATGCATGTTTACTCCGTTCTAGAATTACTTCTTGAGGGCAATTTGAGGCTCTAATTCAGTAACAATTTATACCCCGCCAAGGTATGGCGTCGAAAGTGTTGCATAGTTGTACCTAGCCTTCCAAAACCGACACGTAGTCACGAGGATGACCTTGAGGAAACCATTCCAAAACATAGCGTCCATCATGCAGTTAGACATTATCAGCACATGGGAGACCGTCTATACGATGTTCATACCGAGCAGGTTGTAAAATGCGATGTGAACATCCGCCGAAATGGTAAAGCCATCGAGTGGAAGCCCGCAAATGCGTATATGATCGATGTCGACCACCGGCAGCATCTTTATAATCTGAAATGCTTATAAAATAAAATGGACCGGTTCAATTGTGAAAACCTTATATTGACCAATAGTATTAATATTTAAGTTATAAATACTACCTTTCTTGATTTCAATTAATTTCGAAGATTGAATTAAATTGTGTAAGGTTACGTCGAATCAAACCATATGTAATATCCTACTGTAAACGACATAGTTAATTAGTTTGTGTTTTCTAAAGGGTTTCAAATCATCTAAACAATACTCTGAAGGATTAAAAAAGTAAACGAAAAACGATTTACAACCGCTTTATATATTAATATAAAAGTTTGCGATTTGTAACAACAAACCATATTAAAAATTAAAAAAATTATCATATGAACGAATTTAATTCTTTTTTTAAATACACGTTTGTTTAACTTTGTTATGAAGTGTGGTAGACCGACAGAATGTCCCGCTGATTTATCAATATATAATGAATACCGGTTAAACGAAAGTATTTTAAAAAATATCGTTAATCGGCGGCAATCTTCTCCTCACAACATTCAAAAGCTTTTTTAAAACACGTTGACTTGTTTCGGATGAATGAGGCTGTTAACAAGAAACTGATATTTTGAGAGTATCAGTTTGTTATATAATACAATTATTTTGGACATATTTCTTCTACTCCTACGGTAACTAGGAAACTTTCGGCGAATGTGATTTTGAAGATACTTTCTTACAGAAATCTTTTCGCAATGTTACTTCTCTAATGCAAAACTGCATACCTACCATTATCTTTCCTAGGCAAACACTTGCACGTTTACGCCTCAGAAAGATTGCAAAATGCATGATAATAGTCTTACACAAACTATTTAGTTGGAGTGAAAATTATGGAAAGACAGAACTATCTAAGAAGGGAAGAGTAAAAGTCCACAAGTTTCCACACATGAGTAATATATAAAAAATGCGAGTGTTTATGGTGATTCATCAATGTTTAATAATATTGATGTCATTTAAATTGTAGTGATGATTTCAACAACACTTAATTTGGAATTGTTTAATTGTTGCATTTCACATGACCAGGAATGTTGGATGCCACCCTCGAAGATGAATACTTTATATCATTAAATTAAGATTGAAATCAGCGTTAACAAATTATCACTGGAAGCAGAACACGAAATCAAATTTTCTTTTAATTTGTGTTCCGAAAAACAAACAAGAAACACACATTTAGACAAGTTTGCAATATATTTTGTTTTAAATGTGACAAACACACAAGGCTAAGTAATATATATCGCTATGCAATAAGTAAATTAAACGTTCCCCCTACAGACGGCGCTCTTTGAAACTGCAAACTAGAATCTTACTAAACATTAGTTTTTTTTTGTTACACATTGAACTTAAAGAACTAATTAGTTTTAAGTATTTCTTGCTATATAATTCCGTATTCAAAAAGTATAAAATGTTTATATGTTGGTTTTCGGGTTCCAAACCAAACACATATAACATGTCCCAGTACGTCAGAATATGGCCCATGAAGTGCGTGAGTGTGTGTTGCAAACTATAGTTTTACGAAACGAACGATATAATGATGTATACAGCTAATGGAATATAATACTTTATGTTATGTATAATGATCACGTCAGTCATGATAAGCCCCGCCTACCATGTTGTATTGCTGCTTGCCTATCGCTGTATCAGTGTAGTATTAAAATAGCCACCAAATTGACCGGTGTTCTAACGTTGTCATAACTCACATACACAACACTTTATTACAAATTCATATTTAAATTGAACAAATATAAGTTTATTTTACGACTGATATAATTATCGTTAACGTGTTGTTACTCAAGAGTAGCGTGAATTAGATTTTTTATTTCGATAAACAAATGGCGCTTCTTATAAAACAACAGACTCATGTACACATTTATGTAAACTATGAACATAGGATGTTCTACAAACGGCTTCATTAAGAAGCGTCATACCGAATCAGACATGGGATATCACATCAGATCGGAGATTCGAATATCTATCGAATGCAGGTATTCATAAAATGTTAATATTTCAATCCCAACTATTTGTACGCACTCACATAATGTACACCATATAAATCAAATTGCAGTAGATGTACATTCATTCCTTGAGGAGAACCATTTATCGGATCTAAGTAACACTATTTGTTAATTTTAAATGATACGAAGTGCATGTAATATGCATTCACTTTATTGTTTCTTTTCATATACAAACAAATATTTCGTTATTTGTTATACAAAGAGATCAATTACAAATCAGAACTTAATATGACATTCCGTTGTAAACAGTGGTGCCATAATTGATAATGTCGGAATAATGTTTGCTTCCAAAATACGTAGGTTTACATCAACATGTCACAACCACCCGCCTGTGAGTTGTTTGGGGATTAGTTTTTTTATTCTTAAATATGAAAGACGGAACACGAATGATAAATTAATGTTGACAGGTCACGCGAGAATTCCCTCGTTATGGAACAAATACTTTTGCGTCAATGGTTCTCTTTTTGTTTCTGCAAACTCATTAAATAAAGAACAATCAGATCAGTGATAATTTCCCATTTCCCGAAGCAACGTGCACTTTAAATTCTCTTAATTGATAAAATTTCAAGGATAAGTCAACGACTGTATTACAAAGATTTCTTTGAAAACGCTATAAATTTAAATTTGTGTTCCAAATCCTGAACTTTTTAGAGCTCGTATGCGATGAAAAATATAAGGATGTCAATACACAAATAAATTCAACAACGTGTGCTCAATATCAATAATATAACTCAATTACATATTTATTATCACTCAATTGTATAATTCTTATCACCGATTTCATTTGAATTATAACAGCGGAAAAATCATACCGTGAAGGTGACCGTACAAGCAAACGATTGCGACGGTTTGATGGAACAATTATGATTTGCAAGATTCTGTGTAAATATTTAGTTTCTACAAATAAACTTCACCTCCACCATGCAAGAATTTCTTTAAGATCGCTTCTTACTAAAATCACGTTTTATACCAACACTTAACATGAACATGGTCATTGTTCAAAATGATCTATGATTACATCCGTCTAACTGATAAAACAATATTCGTCAAATATTCGGAACGAACGGTGGTACATAAAAAGTGTTTACAGTCCTCTAAAGTTTCGGAGTTTTATTTGCTATTTGTGTAATTTAAACCAAAGTAAATACTTGTGTAATGCTATTTAATCTAGAATCAAAATGGGAACATTTATATTCTCTTTATTAAAGTGACAAACAATTAAAGATGCTGTATTTGTATATTTTCATATTTAATTTCAATTATTATTTCGTTTTAAAATTGGTGCGGTTTCAACTTCCATACAATGTAAATATAACCCTAAATGTACTTAAACTATTTTTAATCTTTAAAACTTATCAACACCCTAAATGTACTTAAACTATTTCAATCTAAAATACCAATCAACACTGGTTTTGGAAAAATCCAGCCATTTCTTACTTTACACGTCACTCGCCCTTAATGACGAACATTTTCGAAAATTTCCGTAGTTGTTCACTGTATACCGACGGTTTCTACGAAAAGCTTCGAACGGCACTCTGATAACACGTGAAATTTACCAATTGTTTTGACGGTAAAAATTAATAGGTAATATAACGCGATTTAGTTTTAATTATTTATAATACGTATTTTACAAATAGTATGCGTTTATTTGCAACACAATGCTATAAATTTACAGACTTACCATATTTGATCTCTTAATAACCTATACATATTGTAAAATTAACGGAAATCACATAAAACGCATCGGGGTCCGGAAGACACATATTAACTTACAGTCGACAATAGCTAGAAGCTGATTCGTTGTGGTCTATACATCAACTGCTTACGACATATATGGTCAATTATGTTCAGACTGTATTGCAAAAGCAACTCGACCGAAATTGTATTATTTATTCAAAAGCACTCCAAATTCCACGTTGTCAGACGACACAATAAAATTATCTTGACTGACCAAAATCGTTATAACAATAATAATCACACTTTCTATGGTCAATCTACAACATTTTCAAGACTCGTTTACACAATTATCTGGATTGTTTCGATTAACGATGTATTGCTTATTACAATATGTTTGCTGTGCGATATATTTCCGCAAAACCATGAAATTAACATCTTTCCCAGCGGCCTGTACTCCTTTTCTCATTGTGATGGCAAATCTCATCAAAATGTTTGTACACACATTACACTAGAATTGTGTGTTTATATCAGCTGGATTAATATGATTGATGAAATTGATGTCATTGTATTCACGTAAATGATAAAGGTGTTGCTATTTATTTTCTTAATATCGGACGGAACCAGACGTTGCACATATACATGTGTACATATGTAGCGCCCATTTAATAGATAAATTATGGCACTTAAAACTAGCATCCACACTTTTTCAATAATATCAAATATCAACCATAAGCCCCCCCCCCCCACCAAAACAAGTATTGCAAGCGAAATCCATTTTGGGTTCATTCAATTTTTATTATTTTGCAATTTTGCAACCGTTGATGCTTGTCCGTTGACAGCAAACACACGATCTTAAACAAAAATACTAGCAAAAGAAAATGTTAATAACAATGAAACATCTTGTTCCATCGTTACCGGACTGGAATGTCAAATAAATCATCCATATGTGTTATATCATTAACATTGCAATATCATAAATACTGAACAATCAATATATATTTGTCTGAATATCATACTTAATATGCCAATCGCGTACGTCATGCATCGCCTAAGCAGATGATAAACTGCGTCCATAATAAGCATGAATATCAAGAATTACACCACTAATACGCTGATTGAGAGCGAAGTGTGTAATTCTTTTATGAACTCAAAAGAGTACATTCTTGAATCGGGTAAACGGATGTAGTGTATTACTAAGAGTCTATACATATAATACATATAAACTAAAATAATGCAAATTCTTAAAATATACTGTAAAGTTACATTATCAAATAAAGACCGCACAGTCGGTGGTATATACGTCATTGACAAGAAAGTGTAGTCGTACATTTATGTACACATGTAAATGCAGCACGCACATTATTATTAAATCGACGATATACTTAATAATAAAAAGGAATATGATACAATTATAAGTGCTTAATGACTGCTGTGAAAAATACCATATCTCAAGTCAAAGACTAATTTCATAGCATGATTTGATAAAAACATATATAAAAAACTACGAAGAATATGTCGTTGTAGTGTTACTGTCTTAGTCTATTTGAAAAGCGTCACTGCCATGTTTGGATCGCTATCAAGTTATCCTTATACACGTTCTTAATATCCCGTCAGCTGAAGATAAATTCAATAATTAATGCTTTAAATGGATTGTATGAAAGGGAAACGAGCTAGTGAATTTTGCAAATGTCTTCCATACAAACGCATTTACCATGGGGACAAATTAAACATAACTATAAACCAATTAACATATCACATTCTAGAGTAATTGCGTATAATATTACCATAAAGCAAATGGAGGGCAATTTGGTTTATTTATCCAATACTTTAAGAAAACATTGACCGATACGTAGCCCCACTTATAGTATTGTTGACGCGGATTCTGTGCACATTTTTTTCTCTCATATCTATCTGTATGCACACATAAATGTAAGTTTGGCGAATACAAACTATGTGGCGTTTATTCCTAAGCTTAATGAACACAAATGACAGTATCCTACTTTGTTTACTTTCCATTTCTCATGTTAAAGAACGTTCATAAAGTACCTTATTTTGAGTAGGACGAGCTTTTAAATATGTTATTGAAATGAGAAATGTCGGTCATAAAAACGGAAAGAGTAACTGACATGCTGAGTGTCATGCAAAGTTTTTTCAAAATTATGAAAATACAATACAAAGCATTGAATAAATAAACATAGTGTTTCACTAACACACATTCTTTCAATGGAGTGTAGATATTACGAAGTATCATTAATATATCCCTGATTTTACAGGTCCTGAACATTTGAGGGCAAAACATATTTTATTTAGGTAAAATGTGTTCATGTCATTTCGTCACTGACTAATTTTAAGAGAGCCTTGGTTTGGTTGATATTTTGTCCGGCTTGCAAACGGCAGCTTAATCCCCTCTGTGATAGCTTTCATTTCACCAAAGACACAAAGCACTTGTTCTACTCATGTAATGGGCTCGAATGACGCGACAGCGTTTTAGTCAGCCTTAGGCTTTCGATGAAGTCGAGCTCAAATAATCAGGCTACACTAAATTATTTTCAAGAAGGATTTTAAAGGCCATATCACCAAGTCCCTAATAATTACCTTCCTGTAAATTGTACATACCATAGTGGCTTTTATTCAGTTCATATAAGAAATAAGTGAATTGTTAAATTCAGGTAAATGCTAATCATCAGTAACTAATATGTTGTTTTACAAACGATAATAATTCAAAGGAACAAAATATGATATCATACAAAGAAAACTGCTTGTTTTGTTTTTCATTTTTCTCATTTACACGATAACTAGACTACGAATTACGGACATCTTTATGATCGTGTTATTGCGGAAGAACAGCAAATACGGCAATCATCAACACGCAGTCTAACAGACATATTAAAAGATTTTTGTGACTAATCGTTGTTTCAACATTGCATTAATTCCTTATATAAAAACAGTGTTAATAGAAACAAGAATTTGGTTTCTGGTTTTGGAGTTTCAGAACAATGTGAGCTTCTTTAAATTACCAATAAATTGTATTTTGTATATGCATTATCTGGTTAAAGATGTGTATGCATGTTAAAATGGATACGTGCGAATATATTTATCCTTGCAAAATCAATCCCCTATTCTTCTTGCTGACCTCTTCGACAGGAGTTTTCTTATCCTGTGAACTATGATGATCCTTCTCTATACGTATATAAGAATTCCCAACAGGATAAAGTAATACACACCGATTGCGCAGTGTTATTTCCCCAGACTTCCTAGCAGAAAGTCGGCGCTGACGAGCCGTAAACATAGCGGTGAACCTTGGCTTTTATAGCGGTTTGTATCGGAGAGATTATTAACAACATTCAAATAATATATCACTATGAGTCCTTATCGTGCCGTCGAGGGGGCATGACGGCCAAGTATTTATAGCGATAAATTGCGACCAGCGAACGAACACATAAACAGCGTGACTACTTGCAGGAACGAACCGACTGGACACATTGTTTAAATGAGCGACCACGAATGGATTCTCAAATTTCTCAGTTCGAGCTGACGTTCAGCGATGCATTTTTTTGCATGTGTTCCATATTATTTAGAAATTATTTCATGCAGTTATATAGATAAACAACAGTAAATAACATTACCTACATTACGATATCAATGCAGTATTTTCTTTTGATACGCGATGTAGAACGGTTTTATCGCATTGCACAGACCAGTGAAATACTAACGTTGCTGGATTTATACATTATGACTATTTTTGCGAAAATATTTTTTATGTATATTTAATGTAATCGGAGGCTCTTTAGTCGCGGAAATATTCTCCGCACTAAATGGCACATCCTGTTAATAAGAAGAAATGGATTATGGAGTTTCAGTATTTAAAGGCCCATTAAAACAAGTTAATTTGTTTGATGATTATAACGCAATTCACAAGAAACTGAAACGTTTACATAATTAATGTGTTTCTGCCAAATATGTTACTCTTCCTGTCAATTTGGACTGTCATGTGAATATGTTTTGTTTCTTTTTCAATTCTCGTTGAATAGGACAATTTAGGCTGTGTTCTATGTATATACATACACATAACTGCAATTAACTGATATGTTTACAATAGCACTGACATCATGCTGCATAATAATCTACAACAGAATATTTGTACGACCGATATAATACATCAAATTTTGTGCCAAATTAACAATTCACTTATTTGTTGGCAGGCGTTGTTATATGTTCTCATTTTTTTGAAAGTTTTATTAGCTCAATCAAATATCATTAATGTACTGCAGAAAGGGTAAACTATGATTCATTAATCATTGATGTATACAGTTAAACATGTTTTCCTTGATGAGTATTATACTGCAAATTTTCATTTCTATTGAGAAAGAAAATTGTTCAGTTTGATTATTTAAATGTGATTAATGCGTAATTTTTGGCATAGACTTTAAAATCAATATTTAACTAAATTTGACGAATATTTGCTGATAAAACATGCAGCAGGATTGTTTCAAAACTGAATTGGGTATGTCGAAGAAATAGTGCACATTTTTTATATTTTATTTATGAAATGCAGAATAAAATCTACAAAGCAAAATTTGCACTGATGACAGACGAACGAAAGGTAAATACAATTTTTGCATACAGTGATTTCTTTACTTGAAAAACCAACACACAAACAGTTCAAAACAGTTTGTCATGTTTGTTTTATCATAAACGTAAGACAAAGCCCTATACATCGCACTGTGAAACGAAAATAGACCAATTAAACATTCTTTTGCACAGCCTGTTTTATTATGAGACTTCTTTTGTTGCACGATGTTGGTTTGTATAACACAAAGTACGTATAGTACACAGTTTTAGTAAGTTGTACGTGTTTTTAAATATTTTAGTATTAATTGACCAAATAATAATTGGCAGACGCTTGAAATGTTAGTGGCTTCAGATTATGTGTTTGTTTGAACAATTATACCAATACTAACATTAGTTGGATAAAATCCTGGACTTAACTCATTATGTTGGACTATGGTTAAATAATTGTGCATGTATGTTTTAATTTTGAAAAAAAACTGGTATTGGAAATATTATAATACCTTTTGTCAGAAAATATTTTGGGAAAACTAATAGATTCGATTATAAAAATGTCACTTATTTTATTAGTTTCTTATACGGCGCCTTTTCACAAACATCACGCTTCTGGGTGACGCAGTCAATGCTTATCTTTTAATTAAATCCGCTTATTGTCAGATTGCTAATAATATAAATAACATGATTGTTTACCCTTTTCCATTTGAAATCTGTTTTGCTAACGATACATGTCTGTGACAGGCTAAAAATACTGTCAGTCTTAACCACAAATTAAGATCGGTGAATTTGCCATTTATTCACCGATAAAATGAGCTTTTAACGATACGGTATGAGACGTATTCATTTGTTTTACTTAGTCTATTCGGATGTTGCGTTTCACATATTTTATGTATATAAAAAATAAGAATATTAAATTCGTCGTATTATGTGGTCCAGATGTAATGGGATTTATGTTAAAGCCATAAACGTAATTTTCAGAGGTTAATAAACTAATTTGAAGTATATTGTAAACACCATTATTTAATTTAAATTTATTTTACTTCATATCCATATTTGTTAAACCCAGCTTTCCTTTATTATTCAAAGAACGTTACATAAAATGCTGTATACTCCGTTGTAGAATTACTCCTTCAAAACCGATACGTGGCCACGCGTATGACATTGGGGAAGCAATTACGAAAAATAGCGTTCATCAAGCAGTAAATAAACCGATTATACATGAAGTTAGCCATTGCCAGCCAATGGGAGACTGTCCAAACGATGTTCATACCAGGCAGGTTGTCAAGTGTTATGTGAACATCCGCCGAAACGGTAATGCCTGGAAGTGGAAGTCAGCAAATGTCGTATATAATCCCGACAACTGCAACAATCTTATTAATCTAAAATGCATACACATGAACCGTTTCAGTTTTTGTGAATATATGATATCAACCAATATTATCGATTTTTAAGTTATAAATAATATCTTTCTTTATTTCATTTAATTTCAAAAATTGAATTAACATTGTGTTAGGTTACGTCAAGTCAAGCCATATGAAATGTCATACTGTTAACAACAGTGTGACTGACAATACCAATTAATTTAGTTTGTGCTTTCTTAAGGGTTTCAAATCAACTAGTATACAATACTATGAAGGATTAAAACTGTATTCGAAAACTATTTACAGCCGCTTTATATATTAAGGCAGTAGGGACCTAATGAGATCGGTAATATTCGAGCGATGAAGCCGTTTTTAGAAAACGTTCGGTAAACTACGGATATCAACGTCAAGTCCGGAAATAATACTTAAAACACGAAAAAAATGAGTGCGTTTTAACTTAAAACACGAAATAAATTTGTGTGTTTTTATTTTAGAACTGTATGTGAACATCTCCTTAAGATTCCTTATAATTAATTCGTTTAATTGTTTTTAATGTCGTTAATGAAGTCACGACTGTTAATATTTTATTGCAAAAGGAAAGTGCGTAAAAAGACACGGCGGTTTGCCAACACAAAAAACACTGCGATACCGATAACCAACGTTTTTCTTCTGTTAAATGAAGGCAGTTTACTGCAGATAAATTACTGTTATGGTATGTTTTATTCACATTTTGTTTACATAAACAAATAATTATTTTATCAATTGTGGCTTATGAGGTATGAAGAATTTCTGTCACATATTGATCTATTGACTTGCAATATGATTTGTTGTAATTTAAGTGTCTTAGATGTCACGTGGAAGCATTCGACCTTCGACTTTGGAAAAACGGATCTACGTAAAACAAACTTCTTTTTGGACTTTATTCATGCTCATAAAGACACTCATTTACAAGAAGGTTATATTTTTTAAACGTGTCATCATGTTGCAGCATATTTTTATGTTCGATAATTGGAATGAATCGCCTATACGTGAAATGCTTGTGACCCTTAAAACCTATTGTTTCACAATACAAACAATCATATAAAACGTCAGTATGAAATTTGAAAAGGGATAATTAAATTCATGAAAATAGCAATTTGTGATTTGTTTACAGTTCGAGGTGCAGTGATTCCTGATATAACGATTGCTGTCGTGGATTTGAAAACGGGATCATTAGGGTCTCCTAATATTTGAAGCCATTAATGCCGAAATCTGCATAATACCAGATTGTGCTTTGCATCTCTGTTGATGCTGATGACAAAATGTCTGTAAATGGTGGCAATGTTAATAGTGTCTCCATTAAAACATATATTGTTTGCTATGTAAGATTTGAAATACCTGACATTTTTTTTACAAAGTGCGACTGTATGCATTGGTTGGCTTTGGACATTGGGTCATCTTAAGAGTGTACTATTTATGTATCATTTTATCAATATTAAGCCAATTACGAAGCATTTTATCATTAATCAGAGAATATAACTATCGCTTTAAATTAACAACACTAGACAACCCCCCAAAATAGATGTGATATACACATTTACTGAAATCCATAGCGTGATAATTAATGTTGGTAGGCATAATCAAAGTATAATGTCTTGAGACAGAAACGGTTAAACTGCCTGAAATTCATTTTTTATGTAGAAAAATAAATAGATATGTTCAACATATGCATTTCATTCCTCTACAATTGAAAAAAAACGTAATAAAAGATACTTGACACTGAAAGATGTGTTGTCTTGTTTGCCATTTTTTCCAGATAAAAGCACATATTATTGGAGATCAAATGCACAATTCGCTTTCTTTGACACTTGTTTCAATCATAGAAAAGGGTCAATCCATAGAAAACGCCCAACCGAATCAAGGGTAGGTGTTTCCAACCTAGTGTAAAATGTTAACCGGCAGGTAAAAAGTTTTACAATTTTGCAATTAGTTGTGGTATACAATTTACAATATCAATGAAATAATAACACATTTTGTTTCTGGAAAAATACCCATTATTTGAATACACCTTAGTTTTACTTTATCATGAGGTGTCATAGACCGACAGAATGTCCCCGCTGATTTATTGGTGTATAATGACTATCTCTAATACGAAAGCATGTTATATATCGTTAAGTGGGAGCCTAATGCCTTTATTGACAGCAATCTTCTTCTCACTACATGGGAAACCCTGTTAATAGTATGTAATGGATTCTGGTGTTTCAGTATTTAAAAATGCTTGTTAAAACACGTTCGCTTTCTTTTTTGCGCGAATTACGCAATTAACACAAAAAACTTGTATCGTGCGAGGATAGAAGACATTTATTTTTGACAGATTTCTTCTACTCCTACGGCAACAAGGGAACATTCGGCGAATGTGATTTTGAAGTTACTTTCTAACAGGAACCTTTTACTTCTCTATTACAAAACCGCATGCCTACCATAATCTTTCTATGGCATTAACTGGCATGATGCATGCTAATAGTCTTACACAAATATAGAATTTAATTTGGAGTGAACATGATGGAAAGACAGTACAATCTAAGAAAGGTAGAGTGAAAGTCCACACGTTTTAACACATGCGTAATATATGAAAACTGCGAGTGCTTATGGTGATGCATCAATAATTAAGAATAATTTATGTCATATAAATTGTACTCGTATTTTCAGCAACACTATCATTGGGGTTGTTTAATTACTGCATTTCACATGACAAGGAATGTTGGATGAAAGCGTCAAACATGAACTCATTATATTATTACATTTAGATTGAAATCAACGTT
The DNA here is from genome assembly GCF_020536995.1 of Dreissena polymorpha. NCBI lineage: Eukaryota > Metazoa > Mollusca > Bivalvia > Myida > Dreissenidae > Dreissena > Dreissena polymorpha. The sequence goes on from NC_068356.1 coordinate 87,684,616, forward strand.
AACAAAGTCTCACTGGAAGCAAAGCACGATTTTTTAATGTGTGTTCCTAAAAAGCGAGCAAGATCACACACATTTAGACAAGTTTACAATATTTTTTTTTAATGTCACACATAAGGCTTAGTTATATATATATATCTGTTTCACGGCTATAAATTAACTAAACGTTCCCCTAACAGACGGCGCTCTTGGAAACTGGAAACTAGAATCAATCTGCGTTTTAGGAAGTTTGTTGTTTTGATAAATTATACTTAATTACATTTCTAAACTATTTTTAAGTATTTCTTGCTATATCATCCCGTATTTCTAATAGTCTAAAATGTTCATGTGTGGTGTGTCGGGTCATAAACCAAACACATGTAGCATGTCCTTTGTCAGAATATGGCCTATGAAGTGTATGTATGTTGTAAACTATAGATTTACGAAACGAACGATACACTAATGTATATACATAATGGATTATAATAATTGCACAATTATGTTGAATTCTAATTTAAATTAAACACATATAAGGTTATTTCACAACTGATATTATTATCGATTAGGTATTGTTACACAAGAGTAGCGTGATTGTTTTAAATTGCATTTCGATAAACAAAGTTCGCTTCTTAGAAAGCACCACACGCATATACAAATGTATGTAAACCATGAAACTAGGACGTTCTGCAAACGTCTTCATTAAGAAGCGCCATACCGAATGTGGGACCTATCTTATCATAATCAGATGATGGGATATCGCATCAGATCAGTGATGTGAATGTCTATTGAATGCAGTTATTCACAAAATGCAAAGGTTCCGATCCCAACTATTCGTAAGCACTCACATAAAGTTTACCATATAAAGTACAGTAGATGTACATTCATTTCTTGAGAATTTTTTTATCGGATCTAAGGAACACTATTTGTTTATTTTATATGATACGAAGTGCATGTAAAATGTATTCACTTTAATGTTACTTTTGCTATCCACACAATAAGTTCGATATTTATTGCAAATAGATATCAAACAGAAATCATAGCTAAATAACGGTGCTTAGAAAACATACTGTCGTGCACAGTGGTTCCAAATGATTATATCGGAATAATTTTTGCTTTCGAAATACGTAGGTTTACAACAACATGTCACAAACACCCGCCTGTGAGATGTTTGGGACATAGTATTCATTCGAGAAATATAAAAGACGGAACATGAATGATTAATAAATGTTGAAAGATCACGCGAGTATCTCACGTTGTGGAACAGATACTTCCGCGACAATATTTCTCTTTTTTCTGCCAACTCCAAACATACAGACCAATCCGATCAGTGATAACTTCCCGTTTCCCGAAGCAACGTGCACTTTAAGTTCTCTGTGCTTGATACAATCTCAAGGATAAGTCAACAACTGTATTACAAAGATTTCGTTATAAACGCTATAATTTTTTATTTGTGATCCAAATCCTTGACTTTTTAGAGCTCATATGGCGATGAAAAATATAAGGATGTCAATACAGAAAGAAATTGAACTACATGTGCGCACTATTAATAATATTACTCAATTACATATTCATTATCGGTCAATTATAGAATTCTTATCGCCGATTTCATTTGAATTGTAACATCGGAAAAATCATTCCGTAAAGAAGACCGTACAGGCAAACGATTGCGACGGTTAGATGGCAAAATCATGATTTGCAAGATTCATTCGTAAATATTCCTTTTGTTTTACAAATACACTTAACATCCACCATGCAAGAATTTCTTTAAAATCGCTTCTTACTAAATTCACGTTTGGTACAAACACTAAATATGAACACAGTCAGCGTTCAACATGATCTATGATTGACATCCGTCAAACTTATAAAACAATGTTGTGTCGTCAAATATTTGGAACGAACGGAGATAAATGAAAAGTGATTACAGTCCTCTAGTTTTTCGAAATTAAATTTGCTATTTGTGTAATTAAAAACCTGGGTAAATACTTTTGTGATGCAATTTAATCTAGAATGAAATTGGGAACATTTATATTCTCTTAATAAAAGTAAAAAACTAAAGATGCTGACTATTTATTTTTTCATATTAAATTTCAATTATTATATCGTTTTAAAAATTGATACGCTTTCAAATTCCATACAGTGTAAATATAAACCTACATGTACCTTAAGTATGTTCAATCTTAAAAACCAATCAACAATGCCTTTGAAAAAAAACCATTGTTTACTGCACATTTCACTCGCTCTTATTGACGAATATTGGCGAGAATTTCCGTAGTTGTTCACTGTTTACCGACGTTTACTACGAAAAGCTTCGAACAACACACTGATAACAAGTGAAATGTACCAACTTATTTGACGGTAAAAATAATAGGCAATATAACGCGATTAAGACTTAATTATTTATAATATACATCTTACAAACAGTATGCGTTTATTTGAAACACAAGGCTATACTTTTACAGACTTACCGTCTTTGATTTCTACATATCATATTCATATTGGATATTTAACGAAAATAACATGAACTTATCGGTGTCCGGACGACAAGTATTGATTAACAATCGACAAAAGCTTGAAGCTGATTCTTTGTGGGCTACACATCAACTGCTCATGACATATATGGTCAATCAGTTCAGATTGTGTTGCAAAAACAACTCGACCAAACTTGTATTATTGATTCAAACTGCATACACTATTTTATTTTGCACTTTAATTCTGCATTGTCAGACGACACTACAAAACTACTTGACCAATCGTTCTAACAATAATAATCGCCTTTCCTATGGTAACTCTTCAACAACTTCAAGACTTCTTTACAAAATGAGTTGGATTGTTTCGATTGACGATTCATTGCAACTTCCAATATTTTTGCTATGCGATACTTTTCTGCAAAACAATAAAATTAACATATTTAACAGCGGCTTGTACTCCTTTCCTACTCGAATTCGAAAGACACATCTACATGTTGGTTAGAAAGTACACTATACTTGTGTGCCTATATCAGCTGGATTAATTTGATTGATGAAATTGATGTAATTGTATTAACGCAAATGATACAAGTGTTGCTATTAATTTCCTTTATCAAGCACGCAACCAGACGTTGCACATATATATGTGTATATATGCAGCCCCTATTTAATTGATAAACTATGTCACTTAAAACTAGCATCCACACTTTTTCAATAATATCAAATATCAACCATAATTCCCCCCCCCACCAAAAAAGTATTGCAAGCAAAATCCATTTTGGGTTTATCCATTTTTTTAATATTTCAATTTTGCAACCGTTGATGCTGTTCCGTTGACAGCAAACAAACGATCATAAGCAAATACACTAGCAGTAATTTTTTTTAAAATAGTAATGGAACATCTTGTTCCATCCTTACCGGAATGGAATGTCAAATTATTCATCCATATATGTTATAGCATTAACATTGCAATATCATAAATACTGAACTATCAGTATAAATTCGCTGAATTTCATACTAAATATGCCAATCCCGAACGTCATGCATCGCCTATGCAGATGATAAACTGCGTCCATAATAATGTTTATTCGCTCAAGAATAAACTGTCTTGTTCAACGCAAACGCTATTTTCCTAAGGCATCGCCGAAACCCAAACCCCAATTTTATAAACCACCCTCGTCCACTAAGTACAAAACCACTGCCCATGCAAATTGCCGGTCTTTTACTAGCTCGTCTCATAACAGGGTAGGTCGCGCTATAGTTTGCAAGTTTACATTTATGGTTTACAAGTTGACATTTCATGTGCTTGTCGATCATCCGAGTAAGTCCCTAATTTATGTTTTATTAAATTGTTGTACGTGGTTGTAAATTTTTTATTTAACTCTTTTCAAATGTTTTTGTCGCATGTACATTTTAGTATTTAAAATGGTTGTGTAATTTTTATTCAGTTCTTTTTAAATGAGCACCTCTTAAATTGATTTTGTCGCATGTACATTTAAGTATATCAAAATAAGTTACATATTTATATATATTTATGAGTTCTTAGATTCAAGATAGGACGACCACGCGTTTGGTCTTCAACAATTTGTCTGAAGTATTATTTTTAATGTATTTCGAAGTTTATGTATAATTTCAAAATATTTTTCGTACTGATATTTATTATATAAACAATTAGTACATATAGTTTTGGGGAAATATAATTATATTTTGGATTTTAGATATAAGATTAAATTTAAGATTAGTTATAAGATAGATCGATCACGTGTCTGTATGATTATCGAAATTTGAATCTATAATTCTAACACGGCACGCGACTTATTTTCTATAGACAAAGAAGGAAATCAAGCGTGGGTTATTCTGCAATAACTTATGGGCGGAGCTTAATGTTTCGAAAATAGTTCCGAATAAATAAAGAAAATGTTGCAGTAAAATACACGAGCTAAAACCCGCTCTAAAAGAAATGTAATAAATGTAGCATGTATACAAGTGTAATGAAACAACAAATTGTATATTTGGTGATAAGTGGCATAACCACGCATACAAAGTATGCTATTTGTTAGGAAACGTAATTCAGAAAACATTTATAGCATGTCAGCTTTTCAGTAGCATCAATACACGTGACGTCATTAAGTTTCTACGATTGTTGTTTTCAATGAAAGTGACGTCATTTGCAAAATATTTATGAATGAAAATGACGTCATATGTTTGTACAATTCAATGACGTCACTAAATAGTGAACTTGGTACTAAGAAGGGCGGGGTATTGAAAAATATAGTTCACGTCCTAAAGCTTGAACCAAATCAATCAGAATCGTGTTAGAATCGAAATAATATTTTTATATGATGGTTTGTTGTCGAATAACCCACAGTAAGTTGTATAGATGCGTGTTATCAAATCACTCGTGCTTCGCACTCGTGATTTTATTCCTACGCATCTATACTCCTTACTGTGGGTTATTCGACAACAAACCATGATAGAAAAATATTATTTCTTAAATAAACAGCTAAAGTCTACTTCAACTATTTGTGGTGTACTGGTGCAGTTTTGTGACATTTTCAAAGCGGCTTACATTTTGAAAGCTGTTCGTGTTTCACTGGTGATCTGTTTATCTTGTTAGTGGTTTGTTTAATTAACCTTTGTATTATATGCCGAATCTGTGATAACAGCGACAATTTTGAGGCAACTTAGCGAACATGTATTTTAGTGAACAATTTTGTCTTACATGTTGTTAAATGTTAACATGAGTTTATGAATATCAATTCAATATTTTATTTAAAATTATGGTCTATAACATTGTTCGCTTTCCGTTTTTATTAACAAGACTATTTTTATGGTTATAAGAAAGCTGTTTGTGTATCGCTGGTGATCGGTTTATCTTGTTAGTGGTTTGTGTAGTTAACTTGTATAAGCAAAGCTTAAATTCTACGTTTACTTTAGGTTTGCATTCCATTGAAATCGTTGTTTATAACATTGTTCGCTTTCCGTTTTTATTAACAAGACTATTTTTATGGTTTAATACTGCCACCACAGCCAAAAGACGTCGTGTTAAAGTTGCAAAGTCGCTACAAGAAATGGGAAAAAGACTACCGGCCACGCGCAACCGGAGCTGCAGGCGCCGGGAATAGAGCACGAGAGTACGTCTGCACCGGGTACGAGCGAAGAAGGTTGTGAGCAAGATTGCCACCACGGGTCGAAAAATGTCTTTTGAAGGCAGCTTTGTCGTCTCAAGCAATCGACTGAGCGGATTTTAAGGTCGGTTAAACATGTTGTTTTATTTATCATTACAGACGAGACATACATTTCAAACGGAGAATTTGTTTCCTAAATGTCTCTATAACAAAAATGCCTAGAAAAACGCAGCAATAGTATGCAATAGAGAAATTATTGGTAGCGATTCCGGCGTCATTTAAAACATTGAACGTATAGGCGTTTGGTTTAACGTGTTTATGATTTATATGGCTATACAACACACTACTTATGGAAGTAGAAACAATAATTTTATTTTTATTTTGTTTATGGGAAGTCACGCTTAAAATAACAAGAAATATCTTCACAAAGATTAACGGCATTTAACGTTGGTTTGTTTTGGTGAAATATAATCAGTTAAAACAAAGTTCGCATTACCCTTTTTATCACAGACATTTGGCATTAGCTTCTACCCCGAATTACAAAAAAAGTTCGTCGAAAAGTTTTTTTTTTAAATTATATATATTTATATAACAAGGTATGTGACTTAGACATTTGAATTGCTGATTTCGGCATACCAGCCATTTTCCGAAGCTCACTACTTCATCAATTTTCAACCGATTTGCACAATTCTGGTATCAAACAACGCAGAAGACTTCATACTAAATGAATAAATCGTGCATGTTTGCATAAGTCTACCGTTAAGCGGTCATCAAAAAACAAACTTGCAACAACATATCTAAGAATCGATCTGATTACTACGAAAATACATTTCATATGTACATTATTCGGTTGGACAGTCATTCGCATTGTAATCTTACATCGCATATAGTCAAATACAATAAAAATAAAACAAAATTAACACGTACTAACGTATAAATCCATTTTACTCCAATCTGTTGCGAGAATCAGCTTTTCAACTATTCAACCAATGCCTTTCACAAATGCTACGCCAGTGTCGAGTTCAAAATAGTTTTCAACAAAGCTGTGCTTTCATTGGTCAACAACGGAGGTGTGACTATTCTTGTGAAATAGCGTAGCGATAGTGAAAGGCATCGCTTGAATAGTTGGAAAGCTGATTTTCGCCACATATTGGATATAGAGAGGTTTATATGTTCGTAAGTAATACATTTGTTTAATTTTGATTGTATTTGTTTGTATGAAATGTATAAGTACAATGCGAATGACTGTTCAACCGAAGTGTGTATGTTTGTAATGTATTTTCTTGGTATTCAGATAGATTCTATGAAATGTTTTTTTATGACTGCTTTACGATCGACTTATGCGAACATGCATCTATTTATTCATTTAGAATGAAGTCTTCTGCGTTGTTTGATACCAGAATTGTGCAAATCGGTTGAAAATTGATGGAGTAGTGAGCTTCGGAAATTGGCTGGTATGCCTAAATCAGCAATTCAAGTGACTAAGTCACATACCTTGTTATATATATATAAATATATATATATATATATATATATATATATATATATATATATATATAAGTAAAAAAAAATTCGACGAACTTTTTTTGTCATGGGAGGTAGTAGCTTATGCCGAATGCCTGTGCTTTCTATATGCGCAATTCCTAACTGCATCACGAAAAATGAAAATTGTGTAATGCTAAAAATAGTTGGTCCATGTAATTACCTGTTTACAATCGAATCGGCTGACACGGTCGCGTCATCCTCGTGCAAAGCATGGGTTTTAATACTTTATTCTGTATAAAAACTCCGTAGTGCAGAAAACGTTCAGTTTAATAGACAAAGGGCGCCACGCGCCATTCCGCAAAAGTGTCAATACATTAATTATGTAATACATTAATTACGGACTAGCTGTAAGAGCGCATAAAGCATATCAGCATGCATAAGAAAGGTTTCAGGCGTTCTTTCAAATTACGAATACGATTTCCGAATATATTGTATATTACATATCAGTCAAACAGATTTCCGAATATATTGCCTTTATAATCCGTCAATACGCGCTTCCAACAGTAGGGCAACACAAAATAACAACTTCCATGGCTATACGCGAACATGCATAGTTCGAAAAAGTCTGTAAGGTTTAAACGTAGTCACGTCAGAACAAATTCTCAGTTTCCCATATATCAATCCGTTTAAATGCTGCTCGAAAGATTATACGGTTCTACTACAAATAGTAAGCTAGCTTGCCTTGCCTAACGCTAGGCGGACGAGTGGTTATTGCGGCAGACGATATAAATGTATTTATTATCAGTTAGGCGATACACGTCCAACGGATCGGAAATCAAGATTTCCATGTGCATTTATTTGCAGGTAAGAGCTAAGAAGTAATTTACCTAGTTTTATTTATTCATGCTCTGTTTGCTTAAAGGTTAAGATTAGGTTTTACGTGTTTTAGTATAATGGGGAATACTTGCGTTATAGTATGCATCAGTGCGTCAAGAACTGACCAATGCCGTCATGGTCTATCGTTTGCATTCAGTTTGACCTAGGTCCACTAACAAAGTATGGGTCTCTGGTTCCATGTATCGTCCAGACAACAGTTATGTTTGAGTTACACAATAACCACGGTTACATGTTAATATTGGTTGTTTTCGGGTACAGTTTTTCAGAGTCATTTTACAATCAGTGAAGTTTTATCTCTGGTTTTAACTCTGGTCTTGAAAACACCATTTTAGAATAAAGAATAGAAGTGATGTATACAAATTAAAATTGTACTGTCATGTTTTTCTACATCGGCATAGTTTCCACGAACACACTTCCCGCTTGTCACGGGGGATAGACATTATGTACTTAAATTGTTCGCCGTTTTCGGTGGAACCTGTACAATTGATCCCAGCCTTAATATTATATTATGCCAAACCATTAAGATAATAAATTGCGTAGTTAAACTGGCGGTTGTCGTTGAATAATAAGCATGCATATTAAGACTTACACTACCCAATACACTGAGTGAGTGCCAAGTGTGTACTTATTTTACGAACTAAAAAGAGTACGTTCTTGAATCAGGTAAACGGAAGTAGTGTCTTACTCAGAGTTAACAAATAGTATAACGTCGTTTTATACATATACAATAAATATGTAAATTCTTAAATGGAGATTATACGATTTTGTCAAATATTTATGAATTAATATCAAATGTGTAAGAAAATTATGATTCATGTATTTGAATATAAGTTAAAATAAAATTGAAGAAGTACATGTGTCGAAAAATGCGAAACAAGCCAGATATTTTAATTCTGAAATCAAAAATGTCTGTACAGTCGAATTCGCCAGCATGTATATGACGCATGTACGAGATGAATTTAAATTTAGTTTTACGGCTCATTATAATTTCCTGCAACGATATCTATTCATACGACACACGAACACTAACTCTGATCCTAATAAAAAGACGAATGCTTCGGTTATTGTAGAAAAATATGTATGCAATATCTTCGTCAAAATCGGCTCGGGGCGCGCTTATTTGACTTGTCTGCATTTTATGAAATTTGTCTTCAATGTATAATTTTTCATGCCTATTTTGTGTTATTGTTACATATTTTTATCAATATATTACAATTAAACACACATAAAAACCGTATAATCTCCCTTTAAAATATCCAGTAAGTCACATTATCAAATTAGGACAGCACAGACGGTGGTTTACACGTCATTGAAAAGAAAGTGGCGCGTACACTAGTAAAAGCAGCACGCACATAAAATTAAATTCACGATATGTCTTATAATAATAAGGCATATGACACAATTATGAGTGCTTAATGACTGCTGTAAAAAAAATACCATATCTCGAATCAGAGACTCTTTTCATATTATGAATTGATAAAAACATATATAAAAACTACGAAGAATATGTCGTTGTAGTGTAAATGTTTTAGTTTATCAAAAAAAGCGTCACCGTCATGTTCGGATAGCTATCAAGTTATACACGTTCTTAATATCCCGTAGCTGAAGAGAAATTCAATAATTAATGCTTAAAATGGATGTTAGAAAAGGAAAGCGAGTAAATGAATTTTAAAAATGTCTTCCGTACAAACGCATTGACCATGGGAACAAATTAAACATTATAACTATAAACCAATGCATATATCACATTCTAGAGAAATTGCGTCCAATTTAACAATAAAGCAAATGGATGGCAATTTGTTATTTTATTCAATACTATAAGAAAACTTTGACTGATACATAGCCCCGATAATAGTGTTAGTGATTCGGATTCTCTACAATTCTATTACTCTCGTATCAATCTGTTTGAATATATAAATGTAATTTCAGAGAAAATAAACTCTGTAGAGTATACTCTTAAGCTAAATGAACACAAAGGACAGTAGCCTGCTATGTTTATTTTCCATTTCTCATGTTAAATAACGTTCTTTAAGTACCTTATTTTGCGTAGGAATGAGCTTTTAAATATGTTATCGAAATGAAAAATGTCAGTTATAAAAACCAAAACAGTAACTTACATGCTGGGTATCATGAAAAGTGTTTCCCAAATTTTGAAAAAAAATACACTAGCATTGAATACATAAACAGGTGCTAAAATAGTGTTTCACTAACACACATTCTTTCAATGGAGTGTAGATATTACGAAGTATCATTAATATATTCCTGATTTTACAGGTCCTGAACATTTGAGGGCAAAACATATTTTATTTAGGTAAAATGTGTTCATGTCATTTTGTCACTGACTAATTTTTAGAGAGCCTTGGTATGGTTGATA
>NC_068356.1:87699940-87714940 GCF_020536995.1 Dreissena polymorpha
TTTGGCGTCATGCTCTTGTGAAAATGACTTGCCATCATAGTTTTAGTCGACAAGATGAGTTATTTTTTGCGCCATGACACCTTTTTCATATCATGTCGTCATAAAATTTTGACATCATCACATTATTGCAACATTGGTTCATGACTTACGGGCGTCATACAGAATTTTAGTGTCTGGTATATTCTTTCGAAACACGCAAGACCCCAGACAGTCCATTTTTACAGCAGGAATGCTTGGTATAAACGTAAAAATAACATACACTGTTTGCAAACAATACATATTAATGTGTTCGTTGGGTTTTATGAGCATTGAGAGAGCTTAAATCTCGATTGATTCATTTATATATTTCTCCTTAACTAATACATGCTAAACGTGTGTTTAACGACTCACAACGTTTTTATATTGAAGAGTTGTGTCTAAGAGGTACTGTAAAACCATTATTATTCGTCAGACATTAATTTTCGTCTTTTTCGTCCTTCGACCGATGGACGAATTCAAGATCCTAACGAACAATCATGTCCCATATTTGAAACAAATAAGACTGAATTACCGTAGGCATGAGGCATTTAAAGCAAGCGTAATCCACGCATATACTCAGGGTTCGAGGAGGAACTATTTTAAGGATATGGTAGACAGCGGCTTGCTACGGATTGATGATCCTATGCATTTAGAATGCTTGAGATTCTGTTTCATACCATTAATACAACATGATCTGAACTATTTTACCCATCTATGGAATTCTCATCGGATTCGGCAGCAAAGACACATGGAAGCATCAAATGGGATACCGACGGTAATGTACTAGCAGATTGAGGCGTATGGAACCCGAGAGTTTTTAATTCGGCTTTCTTGCGAATTGAAAACCATTGATCGTATTCAAGAGAGATACTTTGTAAAGAAACCGCAGTTTGGGTGTAAAGACGATTTCATACCCGTCCTAGAACATGTGTTTGAAATGCAGCGGGATCAACTGCCAACTCCTGAATCGATTGAAAGTGCGACTTCTTTGTTCTTGGCCTTGACTTAAATATTGGATGGTTACTAATTACATATGCAAAAATATATGCTTAAAAAAGAAAAGTGGTTATATTTTGCAAATTTAATCGTTAAGTTAGTTCAAGTAAGTTTCGTTTCGAATTTTATTTATAATGTGTCGATGATCAACAAAAAATTGACATTCTTGTTATTGGAATTGATCATAAAGTAGTTAAACGTTGTTTTTTTTTCTTTGCTAAAATAAATTTACTCATACCGTTGTACACATTTAAAGACATTGCAAACTTCGCAAAAACAGATTAATCATGTTCTTCATTTCATTGTTAGATTGCAAAAGAATGAATGAAACGTCACTTATTGTTTGAAAACATGGCGGTCATTTAGTTATGAAATCCTCGTAAATTGTGGTATGTTCCTTTCAAAATATGGTTCTTTCAAAAGATTTATTAACATTTCATTTCAAACGTCAATATTTTAAACGAAATGACTGTTGTTAATCTTATATTTAATATTTACACGGGCACAAATATATGATATGTTTATTTTGTATTTTCTTACTTGATTTTCTGTTCCTGAAACTCTAGTGTACATGTATATAGTACATGTTTGAAATAAATGTTCATTCTGCAATTCGATCTTAATTTTTTTTGAATGGTCAAATGATTCGTTTATGAGGAAATGGTAAATTATTAAAATGTGACACAAAATTGGGCTATTTGTAGATCAATTTCAGGGCTAGTTAATGTGATCGGTCTTTCTTCGTCGTCCGTCAAAATTTTCACTAAAGCGAAATCACCTACTCAGCTGTGTCAATGGCTTCAACCCGGCAAAGTAGGGGCATTGTGTTTGTGAAACACCATGCCCCCTACTTTGCCGGGTTATAGCCATATATTTTACCTCTGACCTTGAAGTATGACCTTGACATTTCACCACTCAAAATGTGCATCTCCATGAGATACGCATGCATGCAAAATATCGAGTTGCTATCTTTAATATTGCAAAATTCGACCCTTTACCTTGAAGGATGACCTTGACCTGTCACCACTCAAAATGTGCAGCTCCATGAGATACACATGCATGCCACACATCTTCAATATTGCAAAAGTTATGGGCAATGTTAAAGTTTTCGGACGGAAGGACAAATGGACGGACGGACTGACGGACGAACAGACAGACTGACAGTTCAAAAACTATATGCCAGCCTTCAGGGGCATAAAAAGTTTAAGTTTTCTGACGGACTGACAGACGCCATATATTAGACATTTGACCTTGAAGGATGATCTTGACCTTCACCTTTCACTACTCAAAATGTGCAGCTTCATGAGATACACATGCATGCAAAATATCAAGTTGCTATCTTCAATATTGAAATAGTTATGGCCAATGTTAAAGAGTTCGGATGGACGGACAGACGCCATATATTTGACATTTGACCTTGAAGGATGACATCGCCTTCACTTTTCACCACTAAAATGTGCAGCTCCATGAGATGCATTTGTATGACACATATCAAGTTGCTATGTTCATATTGAAAAAGTAATGGCCATTTAAGTTTTCGGACGGACGGACGCACAGACTGACTGACGGACAGTTCAACTGCTTTATGCCACCCTACCGGGGGCATACAATTTGAATATTTGTTTACGAGCCGGTATAGTTTTAAATGAGTTGTGTCTACTTGTGATACACGTACCTGGATCGGTCTATGGTTTGACCCTATATATATATATATATATATATATATATATATATATATATATATATATATATATATATATATATATATATATATATATATATACTCAACCGGATTATTAATGTGTTATTGAAAGCGAATTATGCATTTGATAGCCAATTATACGTTCAGTCAACATTGTAAAGCGACAAAAATGCACGGCGAATATAAAAAGTAACGCTTGACTTTAATGGCATTTTATTTTTCTTGCAGTTAATTACATAATAACAATTGCCCTATGTTTCACTAGTGTACATTATTCTGATTGGCTATGGTACATCATTTGACTGGGCGAGCTGCCTCCACGAAGCGCACGATGAAATCGAGCATCGAGCGTGGGACTACTTGGATTAATTATGGCACGTGCGACATGTACACAGTCGAAAAGGAGGCGCTTACTAAATTCATGCACGAAAAAATCCAAAATAAAATGGTCTCTTTGCCAAACCATTGAAAACATATGCACATGCAGACTGATAATTGTAATTACATGTATAAGGATTGAAACGCTCGTTTCTTCGCGTCATCGATGGAGTAGGTTAGTTTTGGTATTTAATTCGGCTTAATGCAAATTAGTTCCTCACAACAAATGCACATTTTCAACTAGAGACAACTATACATCTTACATTTAAAAGACCGGAAAGCGCGTTCAAGATAACACTTTAATAGCTGCAGTGATGCATCAAGCAGATACTATGATGGTGAGCATTAAAATACGAGTCAATTTCAGATTTAGCAAAAGTTAAGCTTCAAATCTTCGCATAGAAGCTGATTATTTTTATTATAAATCTCATATTATAAATATCAAATTTAAAAAGATGATTTATAAAACAACATAACAGCTTATGAGTTTCAGTCTGTTCTTCAGTATTTATTCAGAAAAAAGTAAGATAAATGAACTAAAGTTAAGGACATGTCCTTAAACAACAAAAACAATTAACACAAACAAGAGGGCTAAGAGGCCCGGGATCGCTCACCTGAGGGAATGATATGAAAAGAAAGACGAGTTAAACTCGTGTGCAAAGAATTTAGAACATATATATGACAAAGGCTGACTTCAAGTCAAGGTTAAGGTCCTCCAAAGTATTTAATATAAGCATTTATAGAAAATTACCCGACCCCCTGGTAGACATGGCCCGACCCCCTGGTAGACATGGTTACCCGACCCCCTTGTAGACATGGCCCGACCCCTGGTAGACATGACCCGACACCCTGGTAGACATGGTTTACCCGACCCCCTGGTAGACATGGTTCCTGACCCCCTGGTAGACATGGCCCGACCCCCTGGTAAACATGGTTCCCGACCCCCTGGTAGACATGGTTTACCCGACCCCCTGGTACACATGGTTCACTCGTCCCCTGGTAGACATGGTTAACCCGACCCCCTGGTAGACAAGGTTAACCCGAACCCCTGGTATACATGGTTTAACCGACCCCCTGGTAGACATGGTTCCCGACCCCCTGGTAAACATGGTTTACCCGACCCCCTGGTAGACATGGTTTCCGACCCCTGGTAGATATGGCCCGACCCCCTGGTAGACATGGTTACCCGACCCCCTGGTAGACATGGCCCGACCCCCTGGTAGACATGGTTACCCGACCCCCTGGTAGACATGGCCCGACCCCCTGGTAGACATGGTTCATGACCCCCTGGTAGACATGGTTTACCCGACCCCCTGGTAGACATGGTTTACCCGACCCCCTGGTAGACATGGTTTACCCGACCCCCTGGTAGACATGGCCCGACCCCCTGGTAGACATTGTTACCCGACCCCTTGGTAGACATGGCCCTAACTCCTGGTAAACATGGTTCCCGACCCCCTGGTAGACATGGTTTACCCGACCCCCTGGTAGACATGGTTCCCGACCCCCTGGTAAACATGGCCCGACCCCCTGGTAGACATGGTTACCCGACCCCCTGGTAGACATGGCCCGACCCCCTGGAAGACATGGCCCGACCCCCTGGTAGACATGGTTTACCCGACCCCCTGGTAGATATTGGTTTACCCGACCCCCTGGTAGACATGGTGACCGTCCCCCTGGTAGACATGGCACGACCCCCAGGTAGACATTGTTACCCGACCCCTTGGTAGACATGGCCCGAACCCCTAGTAGACATGATTCCCGACCCCCTGGTAGACATGGTTTACCCGACCCCCTCGTAGACATGGTTCCCGACCCCCTGGTAAACATGGCCCGACACCCCTGGTAGACATGGTTACCCGACCCCCTGGTAGACATGCTCCGACCCCCTGGAAGACATGGCCCGACCCCCTGGTAGACATGGTTTACCCGACCCCCTGGTAGACATGGTTTACCCGACACCCTGGTAGACATGGTTCCCGACCCCCTGGTAGACATGGCCCGACCCCCTGGTAGACATGGTTCCCGACCCCCTGGTAGACATGGTTTACCCGACCCCCTGGTAGACATTGTTTACCCGCCCCCTGGTAGATATGGTTTACCTGACCCCCTGGTAGACATGGTTTACCCGACCCCATGGTAGACATGGTTTACCCGACCCCCTGGTAGACATAGTTCACCCGACCCCTGGTAGACATGGTTTACCCGACCCCCTGGTAGACATTGTTAACCCGACCCCCTGGTAGACATGGTTTACCCGACCCCCTGGTAGACATGGTTTACCCGACCCCCTGGTAGACATGGTTTACTCGACCCCCTGGTAGACATGGTTCCCGACCCCCTGGTAGACATGGTTTACCCGACCCCCTGGTAGACAAGGTTTACCCGACCCCTTTATAGACATGGTTCCCGACCCACTGGTAGACATGGTTTACTCGACCCCCTGGTAGACATGGTTTACCCGACCCCCTGGTAGACATGGTTCCCGACCCCCTGGTAGACATGGTTTACCCGACCTCCTGGTAGACATGGTTCCCGACACCCTGGTAGACATGGCCCGACCCTATGGTAGACATGGTTCCCGACCCCCTGGTATATATTTTGTACCCGACCCCCTTGTAGACATGGCCCGACCCCCTGGTAGACATGGTTTACCCGACCCCCTGGTAGACATGGTTTACCCTACTCCCTGGTAGACATGGTTTACCCCACCCCCTGGTAGACATGGTTTACCCGACCCCCTGGTAGACATGGTTTACCCGACCCCCTGGTAGACATGGTTTTAAATACTGATTGACCAGAACCATTTTACAACTCAAAAGTGTCAAGGAAACAAAAGTTTTGACCAAAGTTCATGAAGATTGGGCTACAATTGAAACTTCTAGAGTTTTCACATGTCTGCATTATAAACGAAACAAAAACTGCCCCATCCCCTGGCGGCCAATTTTCTACCCCCCCCCCCCCTGTCAGTACCAATTTCGAAATTGTCTGAAAAATCA
Source organism: Dreissena polymorpha (assembly GCF_020536995.1). Lineage (NCBI taxonomy): Eukaryota > Metazoa > Mollusca > Bivalvia > Myida > Dreissenidae > Dreissena > Dreissena polymorpha. The sequence continues at coordinate 87,706,034 of NC_068356.1, forward strand.
ATAATACCAGTTTTCTGACTAAGTTTCATAATGATTGGCAAAAAAAGTGACTTTAAGGGTTTTCACAAGCTTCTTTTACTACAAAAAATATATGGGAAATGGTGGCCATGTTTTTTGACGGACCAGAACCAGTTTCAAACAAACTATACATATAGAGAAAACTGCCCCTGCCCCTGAAAGCCATATTTCCCCACTGATCTTGTACTCGTCCATGATTTAAATAAAACCATCACAAGGTCTTTATTCGTTGACCAAGTGACCTTGTTTTCGACCCCACATGACCAGTTTAGAACTCAGTTGAGGTATGGTTTGGACCAATTTCCTGACAAAGTTTCATGAAGATCGGACAAGAAATGCGGTCTCTAGTGTTCACAAGGCAAAGGTTCACAACGGACACAGGTCGATCGAATATCACCATGAGTACTAAAGAGCTTATGTGAGCTTAATACTTGGCAGCCAATTTGTTGACATAGGCATTGAAAGGACCAATATGTATGTATGTATGTATGTATGTATGTATGTATGTATGTATGTATGTATGTATGTATGTATGTATGTATGTATGTATGTATGTATGTATGTATGTATGTATGTATGTATGTATGTATGTATGTATGTATGTATGTATGTATGTATGTATGTATGTATGTATGTATGTATGTATGTATGTATGTATGTATGTATGTATGTATGTATGTATGTATGTATGTATGTATGTATGTATGTATGTATGTATGTATGTATGTATGTATGGTATGTATGTTATGTATGTATGTATGTATGTATGTATGTATGTATGTATGTATGTATGTATGTATGTATGTATGTATGTATGTATGTATGTATGTATGTATGTATGTATGTATGTATGTATGTATGTATGTATGTATGTATGTATGTATGTATGTATGTATGTATGTATGTATGCATGCATGCATGCATGCATGCATGCATGCATGCATGTATGCATGCATGTATGTATGTATGTATGCATGCATGCATGCATGCATGTATGTACATATGTGACCATTTGCGCATCTTGGCACATCTATATTTTTTAATACAAATTCAATTAGTGGCTGCTGAGTGCAGAAACCTAAAAGATTTTACCTTATAGTGCATATGGCATTAAAGGACAATAACTCATCGAATCAGAATGATTAACATTGACATAATTAGCATTGTTTTGTAGTTTTTAATCAAATGTTTTCAGAATTTTAGAAATGGTTAAAGCTAAAAAAACAACAACATTTGAACGTCAATCATTTGGAGAAAAATATATCATAAACATACAAATATTATTGTCAATAACACATCGAATCAGAATGATTACATTGACATGAATAACAGTGTTTTGTACTTTCCTTTAAATGGTTTGAGAATTATAAAAATGGTTAAAGTTGAATAAAGAAGAGCTGTCTCCATAGGATGACATATGCCCCCGAAAAATGCTTTGACAGAAATTATTATATTTTTTTCGAGACCTAAACGCTGATCTTGAACCATAACGCGGAACCTTAGTTCAAGGTCAAGTCAAAGTGGTCAAACATTGTGTGCGTATGGTAAGGTCTTGTCCATATACACATGCTTACCAAATATGAAGGTTACATCTGAAGCGACATAGAAGTTATGAGCATTTTTTGAAACCCTTACGCAGATTTTGAAACCCAAACGCGGACCCTACGTTCAAGGTCAAGGTCAAAAAGGGGTCAAAATGTGTGTGCGTACGGAAAGGCCTTGTACATATACACATGCATACCAAATATGAAGGTTACATCTGAAAGTACTGAAGAACGCTCAATAGAACATTTGCGTTAAAAACTAAACTTAAAATGAGCAAAAATAAACAAAACAATATAGCAAAATAAAAACGTAACTAAAATGTTATTTCACAGTAAGTCGATATAAACTAATCCGGCATTACCATACTATTTGGGTACCATACACGCTTCTATAATTTTTAAACAACGCCCTTTGTCCACATAAATTATATCGACTCCTTTAGTTATATCGCCATGTCAACATTATGTTACTTGCAAGTCATCTAGATATATGCCGTCATACAGTAAACAACACAGAAACAGTTAAATTTACATGACGGCTAGGTTCAAATATCTTCAGAGATTTAGGTTCTGATGCCAACATGCGGGTTGTTTAAGTCTTGACAACTTATCTTATGTCGACAAATCAACATAATTTTAGGCGTCATGCTCTTTTGAAAATGACTTGCCATCGTAGTTTTAGTCGACGACACGATGAGCTATTTTTGACGACATGGCACCTTTTTTATATCATGCCGTCATAGAATGTTGACATCATCACAGTATCAGGGTGTACCATATACGTTTCCATATTTTATAGATTAGTATTCCACTTTATTTGTAGCAAAAACACGATTTTATTTAGATCTTTCAAAACAGTATCAGTAGAGGGATTTCCTTCAGTTGACAACAAGATTTAACAAGAGTTACATCTATCCCACCGGCATACACATCATCAAGTACATGATTACATTACAATCCAGTCTATCAACACGAAGATGACATGTCATGCAGTTTGTTAACGATATTGTAACTAAATACAGGACACCCAGTTAATTTGTCGGGTATCAGTTTGACCTAATTTAGTGCGATCTCCGAATCTGGCGCTGCCACAGCCGGTATTGTGCATAATTTTGTGTTGAGAATATTACAACAGTTTCGTGTCAAGTGTCGTCATATCAAATACATCGTCCGTCAAGATTCCGCGGCTAATCTATATAGGCTTTACATGATAAACCATTAAATGGAAGGACGACCTACAACTGCAAGCAGAAAAGCACCTCTGCATGATCTGATTCTAACATAATGCAGAGCGAGACAAAAACATAAGAGTGAATGTCGATGTAACAATCATCGATTGTGTTCGGCCTTTAAACATAATAGTCATCCTACTTTGTTCTTTAAAAAAACTAAATAATAAAATATTTAAAACTCATTAAAATATTATGCTACCTTGTGCTGAGTGTTGATGTATATGTTGTGTACGATGATATCTGGAACTAAGAGTCGAAGGGCATAGCGTGTTGCTTAGGATCGATATGAAATAAAACAATGTCAACAATTGCAGTCGAAGAAAAGAATCAGTCAATGTTGAATTTAAGGCCCCGTTAAATTACATTAATTAGAATAATGTTATAACTTTTATCATATTATTAAATAACCTGCTTTTAATCGTTATTTACCTATCAACTTATTAATTGTAACTTTTTCACTGAAAAGTTTATACTCGTTAGTAGTTAAATAGATCCGATTTTAACAGTAAACTACTGCTATAGGTATTTAAGTTCATTATCTTTCTTTATAAAACAACAAGGAATGTGTGTTAATGTTAACAGACCTTGCTTGAGAATCTAAAATGCAATATATGACCAATCCGGCTATTCAATGTTTTATGTATACGAATATTTGTCGTATCAATGAATGTGTATTATTCGAACTCCCAACAGAGTTTTACATATATTTAGCATCGATCAAATACCCTCATTTATAGCTTTTGATAGGAACTTATAATGGAAAACGCATACATCAGCTTACTGAAAACAAGTAACTATATTAGAAATGGAAATGCTTCTGCTGAATAATGAAATCCTTTTTAGTTTTGGTGGTTGATGTTTTGACGGGCTACAGAAAAGTGTACACCGTGTGTTGGTAATGTAAATGTTAATCAGTATACTTGAATAACAATGTACTGCCCCATGGACGACGCGATACAACTGTATTTAAAGTGATGCGTAACCATAAAAATACGATCACTAATTCATTGTGTACACACCGGTCTTACTGACGTATAACGTAGTGACGTTACCATCTATGTATCGAATGTTACTAATTTAAACAGATATATTATGTTCTTTGCAGTCGGTATCCCCAAGTTGGCATTTGACTTTTATTAAAGGTTAATGCCTACACAATTTTATATTGTACACACGTCTCCTGTAGTTATATTTTCCGATTAAATGGATGTTCGTTGAAATAATATTGTTTCTAAGTACGTTTGAAATTATTGAAATAATAAGCGTCATTAAACGGCTATAAAATGAATGTCAAAAGATCGCTCAAAATGTTATACAAAGTAGAAAATTTGGAGTTGTTCGAGAATGACTGGCTATCTACTTGGAATATGAATTGTGTTCTTTAATAATGTAGCAAATCGCCCAGTTTACTTACTCGATGAATAAATAAGTTAGAACTTTATTTTCTAACTTGAATAGACATCGGACCGTTCATTTGATCAAAGTAACGCGTATACATTTATGAAAGCTTTGCTACCTTGGAATGTCAATGTTTTAAATGTTCGTAATGGAATGACGATGCACTGTAAATATTGGCTTATTATAACATCATACATTATATGCATTACGCGGCGTTAAAGCCTTATACTGAGACTAGAAGTATTACTAAAAAATATTAAGCATCGACGAGATACTAATATTGCTTAAGAATAACCCTCGCCAGATAAACAATAGAAATGTCGCTTTTATTTGAATGTCAGACGGAAATGTATTGAGTCTGTATATATTCTTATTAAAAAAAATCAAGGCCTGTTTTATTTCATTCACATCACTAATGGAATAGTTATATTTTCTTACATGCATATGTTGTACGACGAATTAGTGAAACGAATCATTTTATCTGTATAATATGTATGTATTTAATCTTATACTAAGTAATACATATACTAAAAAATTATACTTTTTGACAACATAAGTCAAACAGGTAGATATTGTACACTTGCTAAAATTATTAAATGTATGATTTAAAAGAATAGAAAAACAACAATGCGTATTATAGGCCTCTCTTCTGTCACTTGAAGTTCATTCTGATATGGGCAAACGTAATACACATCAGTAAGGTGTAAGGCTTGGAAAATGGTATACGTTGAAATTCAAACACGAATAAAGAAGAGTAAATACATATACATATACATGTATACATTATTATGTGTAATGTGTGCATCGCAAGAAATAAATACGCTAGAACTAAGGAAGTTGGAAGAAAAAAACAATCGGTTGCTGAAAAGGGGAATGGCTTGAGGTTTATGGTCTGTTCTACAGATAAAGTGATGTAACATTTTGTTTGCTGTCTCGATTAAAATACTGAATATCCTTGCTTATCAATGATTTGACTCGTTTGTTCAGACTTGTTGTTTATTGTCCATAAACAACCATACAATGGTAACGGAAAACATTTTTCCGCTATACTCTCAGTTGCGAGTAATTTTAAGTATTTGTTGTTTATACTGTCCGGCCCAGAGGTTTTACCAGTTTTCCTTACTTTTATTGAATGTAAGATATGTTGACGAAAATGATGAAAGTTTTATAGATGGGGAAGTCTGACTCTTGGAAAGTTAGACTTTGTATATGAATATCGGGTGCAGTTATAGAAGATTGTTAAGGTCGGTGTGGAAATGTTTATTTTCAAGTATTATTTTGGAAACGTTATCAAAGTAAACTTCCTTCGCTGTTTTGACCATGTTGTTAACCAATGCGGGGTGCTGACGAAAGGTGAGTCGATATCTATCTTAAGTAGATGCTTTTGCTTTCTTGTATGCACGAACATCTTTTTGAATTCGTCAACGAGGCAGATCAAATCTAAGAGTTAGGCATTTATAACACATTTGACATAAGATACATTTGAATGCTTGCTGATGGAATTCAGGACATGAAGTTTACATCAGAGACGTACACTGTTGACTTGAACGTTAACAATTGCGACGAATGAAGGCTTGTGCTTTTATGACTGTCTGGTCGCAGTCTCTAATCCTGAACGATACAAAAATATCTTGAGATTTTATTAAAAGGCTGTACTGTGTTTAAAAGTTAAGATTAAGTCATTTTGGTTTTCATTTTAGTGTATTATGTTATTTTATAATCCGATCTTATAAATCAATATGCAAACATGACGGTGTATTTTTTGCTAGACATTAAAACAGTAATTTTTCCATCAAGCCAATTAATTACGTTGACCCTGAAGCAAGTATTTATTTCCTTCAACAAAAACGAAACTTTGATAAGCCCGCATTAACTCTTGACGTTTCATATTATTATTGTCTTACACATTTACATTGATAACTCTAATGCGACAAGGTTTAAGAAGAATATCGGGGCATGGTACAGTTTGAAACAATGTAATAAGATCAGAACATTATAGTCTATTTTGATTTCAGCATAGAAAGATAATCATCATTAGCATGTATTTACAATAGCAGCATGAGTTTAAAGACGGTACAAAACAAACAATATTTTGAAGAATGAAAAATGAAAACAAACAAGAAATATAAAAAAAATCGTGAGAATGTCCCACGGAGGAGGTAAGTGGTAAATACATAGCGACCACATAACGTTGTTTTATAATTGCATTCGTATAACACTTGCTGAGGAGTTATGTTGCAGGCAACACCTTCCACTTCGTAGGATCATAAAATAAAGAATATAGACATGTCACACACATTTTCATGCGAAGGAATTGCAGGGAATAACATTTACCATGTTATTGAAAGGGTTACTAATTACCGTTAATTTCATTCCTTATTTAAAGACAGTCGAACAATTTGCCTTTACGCGGAAGCTGGTGCAGTTGCTGTAGTAATATGTTTCATTCATTACCTTTTGTACTGTTGGTATTGTTATGTAAAACTGACCTCAATCTCGTTGTCTTAAATATTCAAAAACTTGAGAGAACATGAATTTTATATGGTACTAAAATGGGTAAAAAAAATTGAAATAAGATACCAATACATTATGCATTTAGCTACCGTAATAATGTTAATAATAGTGAGAAATTAATGCTGTCGAGGTATTAAAATAATTATTGTAAAAAAGCAACACATTTAGCGTTCAACTACCCCACACTGACCTAATGTGACAACTGTACTCTGTTTAAAAGTTAAGATTAAGTCATTTTGGTTTTTATTTTAGTGTTTTATGTTATTTTATAATCCGATCTTATAAATCAATATGCAAACTTGACGGTGTTTTTTTTGCTAGAAATTAAAACAGTAATTTTTCCATCAAGCCAATTAATTACATTGCAATTTCGTTTACTTATATATAAACAATATGTTGGTTACTTTATTAGAGTTGTTAAACTTATATTTATTGACATCGAAGAAATCTACACTGATCATACAGTTGATATTTCGTCATTGATGAATGTAAAAAAAATAATTTTGAAATAATCGATATTATTTATCATTAAAATGATTTAAACGAATGAACCGACAATATTGAGTGTAGTTAGTCATTGATTGTGATGATAATATCACTAATTGCTTAACAAATACAATGTGTATGATCGATAACGTGTGCAAAGCTCACTTCTTAGAGTTAACGTTTAGACATGTTCAAGTGTTACACAATTTTGAAGCCCTAAGGACTATTTGCTTGATAGGTCAGACCATTTGAAAACCTTCCTTCTGTACAGATTCTCAAAGGCATTATCAAAACCATATTCAAATGAATCGAACCTTTTACGCGCTGTAGTAGAGAGCAATTCGTTCATCAGAAGACGGCTGTGATGCTAGTATTCTAGATAGTACTTTTAGGTAAAGCTTACTTTGATATACAATAACCATTTAAGGTTGCATTTATTTATAGCTTTGAAAGGAGAAAGAGTTATTCTACATAAAAGAGACATTGCATTATGCAGTCCATTAGCATTCGTATTGTTATCAATGATTGTCTTTTCGCTTCTTTGACTATGTATCATTGTTCTTATGCTCAATCGCTGTCTGTTCAATTCTTCGGGAATCATAGATTCTAATTGTGCTCAAGGTATTCATAGAAAGGCAACTCTGTTGAAAAAACAACATGGTTTAAATAATTGTTTTTTTACTATTGTTGTTAATAAATATTCTGTCCTTTTTGTATGTATGTGAGCAATGGCATTAATACGTAATCTGTCTGAAACCTCCTTCTAGTCAAACACTATGTTTAAGAAATTGATGAACTTACAGTAGATGATGTTTTGTCAAAATGTTAGATATGTACACACATGGCAGCCTCGAGATTTAGCTGTTGATTAGAAAAAAAGACAATTAAATTGACGAAACCAAACTGTTTTTTCAATTTCCTTGCAGATGTTGGTTCAAAACAACAAAAAAATGTTTTATACTTTAACCAATAATACTATACTATTATTCTATTGTAAAGCGTTTGCAATCGTATTGATACTTTAAACTGCAATAAGGTTGGGTCTCCTTTCAAAGTTATTTTACTAGCGGGATAACCGCCTCGGAACAGTCAATGCCATTATTTAGGGGTCTAACCAGTCGAATAAAGCGTCAAACTTAACACTTAGCCAATAATTAATCACTCGCATACAAGTGTAAATAAACATTAACCTCAAAAGCATTGATATTCAAATTAAATAAATTTAAGAGAATTAACATTCAATGTAGTTCCAAATAATTTACTTAACCGTTTAATATGTACCTGAGCAACATAATAACATCTTTCTGAGACAAGACAACATTAAAATAAATACACAAATCAACTAAATTCCTTCTTATTTACAATTATGAGAAAAACGAAACGTAATGGAGAGTGTTAAAAGAGTAAAAAGTAAAAAGTGTACAAAGCTAGAACTTCGATTAAAATATTAAATAGTAATTGTTGCAATCATAATAAATATTATGTAATGCCAGAAATAAACTATTCTTGATAATGACAGACACGTTTCAACAATAAAAACATGAAATAAAAAAGAAATGATATTTTTTTATTACGCATATATAATTTTATAATAATGCTAAAGGGTGTCGTAACGCAAATTAAAGATTGATGCCTACAAAAAGCAACTCACGACTGTATTAATAATCAAATTATGTTCAAAATTGTAATAGTCACCACAGGATTAATAATGCGTT